>NC_092178.1:3171298-3191298 GCF_045791955.1 Oncorhynchus clarkii lewisi
ATTCATTAGTGTGGGTAAGGTGTATATATGGTCAGTAGTCTTCCAGTTTTCTTGTGTTTTTTCCAATTTATTTCACTCTTCATTAGCTACTGCTCAATTTGAAACTCTCTCTCTCTGTCTCTCTCTGTCCCTCTCTCTGTCTCTCTCTCTGTCTCTCTCTTTCCCTCTCTCTCTCTCTTTCTGTCCCTCGCTGTCTCTCTCTGTTCCTCTCTGTTCCTCTCTGTCCCTCTCTCTGTCTCTCTCTTTCCCTCTCTCTGTCCCTCTCTCTCTCTCTCTGTCTCTCTCTCTCTCTCTCTGACCCTCTCTCTATGTCCCTCGCTCTCTCTCTGTGTGTGTCTTCCTTCTGTATCTCATGCCCTCTCATCATGTATTAAAGCCAAATCAATTACATTCACAGTCAGAGACCCTCGCAGGAGGGCTGGAGATGGGTTGGTGTATCACACACGTAGGCGTTACACACATATGCTCACATGCATACAAAGGCACGCACCCACCCACACACTCTGTGAGGAGTCTCTCTCTCTCTCTCTCTCTCTCTCTCTCTCTCTCTCTCTCTCTCTCTCTCTCTCTCTCTCTCTCTCTCTAGCACTCTCTCTCTCTCTCTCTCTTTAGCTCTCTCTCTCTCTCTCTCTCTCTCTCTCTCTCTCTCTCTCTCTCTCTCTCTCTCTCTCTCTCTCTCTAGCACTCTCTCTCTTTCTCTCTCTCTCTTTAGCTCTCTCTCTCTCTCTCTCCCTCTCCCTCTAGCTCTCTCTCTCTCTCCCTCTCCCTCTAGCTCTCTCTCTCTCTCTCTCTCTCTCTCTAGCTCTCTCTCTCTCTCTCTCTCTCTCTCACTCCCTCTCCCTCTCGCTCTAGCTCTAGCTCTAGCTCCAGCTCTCTCTCCTCAGTTATTCCACCCCATCTATCTTCCAACACGTCCATTCAAGGACCCCTGTCACGGGTGTCACCTCTCCTGCATGCCTGTAATTTGACCAGCCTTCTTCAATAATTGACAGAGAGTGTGAGAATGTGGGTGAAGGGCGAGACGGAGAAGAGAGTACCCATTACTTTGTCTCCATCTCCCCTGACTTTGGTCCTGTCCCAAAATGAAAACCTATTCCCTATATGACACAATACGTTCTCTCCATTTCGTTCCCTTTT
The DNA here is from genome assembly GCF_045791955.1 of Oncorhynchus clarkii lewisi. NCBI lineage: Eukaryota > Metazoa > Chordata > Actinopteri > Salmoniformes > Salmonidae > Oncorhynchus > Oncorhynchus clarkii. The sequence continues at coordinate 3,172,436 of NC_092178.1, forward strand.
CTCCTTGGAGTTTGTATTGATTCCTCTGGAGACCTCGAGTCCGGTAATGGGAGGTGGTTAATGCGGGTTAATTTGAATGATTCATAAGAGTTCATCCGGAACCTACGCACAGAGGCCTCCGGTAATGATGACACTACCGTTCAGTGGACAAGACACAGGAAATGTGTGTTATGGATGCTTCTAGGAAAAGGGGTATGTTGGTGCTTTAAGTTGTTTCTTAGGTCCGTTTTCTAAGTTGAACAGGAAGTAGTTGGACCAACTACTAGTAGTATGGGTGGGACTAGCAAATTACGGACCAACGAGGTGTTAGTATGGGTGGGACTAGCGAATCTCAGTTAGGGTCTGTAGTGTGTTACCTTCACAGCGAGGGAAGGGGTGGTCCCAGTTGCGTGTGGTCCCGTGTTCGCAGGTCAGGATGGAATGTCCCATTAGCTGGTAGCCGGGGAGGCACTCAAAGGAAATGGACTGGCCCACGTTGTAGCCTGCCCCCACCACCACGCCGTAACGGAAGGGCTCTGGGTCCAGACACTCATTAAGCTCATAGGCTGGGGAGGAAGGAAGGAAGGAAGGAAGGAAGGGAGGGAGGAAGGAAGGAAGAAAGAAAGAAAGAAAGAAAGAAAGAAAGAAAGAAAGAAAGAAAGAAAGAAAGAAAGAAAGAAAGAAAGACAGACAGTCAAACAAGAGAATGAAAGCTGCCTAACAATCTGTGCAAGCAGTCTTTTTATACTAGTCTGTGTGCTGTGTTCTTATGATTCATGTTTAAATCCAATCGATACAGAACTAGGAAATAGCTGAGAAATATGCATTCTGTTCGGAGAGAGAGACACAGAAGAATGTTCTTCATGAGTCATAGATTTTGTATTGAGGAACACAACTAAGTAGATGTCGTTTCTATTAAAAACCTGCTTGTTCAATCTCGGTATGAGGGAGAGGTGGACAGAGGAAGGGAGAACGGTATGAGGGAGATGTGGACAGAGGAAGGGAGAACGGTATGAGGGAGATGTGGACAGAGGAAGGGAGAACGGTATGAGGGAGATGTGGACAGAGGAAGGGAGAACGGTATGAGGGAGATGTGGACAGAGGAAGGGAGAACGGTATGAGGGAGAGATGGACAGAGGAAGGGAGAACGGTATGAGGGAGAGGTGGACAGAGGAAGAACGGTATGAGGGAGATGTGGACAGAGGAAGGGAGAACGGCATGAGGGAGATGTGGACAGAGGAAGGGAGAACGGTATGAGGGAGATGTGGACGGAGGAAGGGAGAACGGTATGAGGGAGATGTGGACAGAGGAAGGGAGAACAGAATGAGGGAGATGTGGACAGAGGAAGGGAGAACAGAATGAGGGAGAGGTGGACAGAGGAAGAACGGTATGAGGGAGATGTGGACAAAGGAAGGGAGAACGGTATGAGGGAGATGTGGACAGAGGAAGGGAGAACAGAATGAGGGAGATGTGGACAGAGGAAGGGAGAACGGTATGAGGGAGAGATGGACAGAGGAAGGGAGAACGGTATGAGGGAGAGGTGGACAGAGGAAGAACGGTATGAGGGAGATGTGGACAGAGGAAGGGAGAACGGTATGAGGGAGGTGTGGACAGAGGAAGGGAGAACATAATGAGGGAGATGTGGACAGAGGAAGGGAGAACAGAATGAGGGAGAGGTGGACAGAGGAAGGGAGAACGGTATGAGGGAGATGTGGACAGAGGAAGGGAGAACAGTATGAGGGAGATGTGGACAGAGGAAGGGAGAACAGTATGAGGGAGATGTGGACAGAGGAAGGGAGAACAGTATGAGGGAGAGGTGGACAGAGGCAGGGAGAACGGTATGAGGGAGAGGTTGTTTACAGTGTGTGTTTTTGATTAGTCACTCTACATTGTCAATCTGCATTGAATGGCCTCCTCCATAAGAGGACAGTGTGGTAGACACAGAATGGCCTCCTCCATTAGAGGACAGTGTGGTAGACACGGAATGGCCTCCTTCATTGGTGGACAGTATTTAACTCGGCAAGTCAGTTGAGAACAAATTCTTATTTACAATGACTGCCTACCCCAGCCAACACTGGGCCAATTGAACACCGCTCTGTGGTACTCCCCATCACGGCCGGGATGTGATACAGCCTGGATTGAAGCCAGGGTCTGTTGTGACGCCTCTTGCAATGAGATGCACTGCTTTAGACCGCTGTGCTAAGTCTTCGTCACAAGAGTCATTATCTACCCAGTCACATATAGCGTAGCGACAAGAGTCATTATCTACCCAGTCACATATAGCGTAGCGACAAGAGTCATTATCTACCCAGTCACATATCGCGTAGCGACAAGAGTCATTATCTACCCAGTCACATATAGCGTAGCGACAAGAGTCATTATCTACCCAGTCACATATAGCGTAGCGACAAGAGTCATTATCTACCCAGTCACATATAGCCGTAGCGACAAGAGTCATTATCTACCCAGTCACATATAGCGTAGCGACAAGAGTCATTATCTACCCAGTCACATATAGCGTATAGCGTTAACAAATGGCTACTGGTAATGTTACCAGGGCAACGTTCAGTAGGCTACTGGTAATGTTACCAGGGCAACGTTCAGTAGGCTACTGGTAATGTTACCATGGCTACATTCAGTAGGCTACTGGTAATGTTACCAGGGCAACGTTCAGTAGGCTACTGGTAATGTTACCAGGGCAACGTTCAGTAGGCTACTGGTAATGTTACCAGGGCAACGTTCAGTAGGCTACTGGTAATGTTACCAGGGCAACGTTCAGTAGGCTACTGGTAATGTTACCAGGGCAACGTTCAGTAGGCTACTGGTAACGTTACCAGGGCAACGTTCAGTAGGCTACTGGTAATGTTACCAGGGCAACGTTCAGTAGGCTACTGGTAATGTTACCAGGGCAACGTTCAGTAGGCTACTGGTAATGTTACCAGGGCAACGTTCAGTAGGCTACTGGTAATGTTACCAGGGCAACGTTCAGTAGGCTACTGGTAATGTTACCAGGGCAACGTTCAGTAGGCTACTGGTAATGTTACCATGGCAACGTTCAGTAGGCTACTGGTAATGTTACCATGGCGACGTTCAGTAGGCTACTGGTAATGTTACCATGGCTACATTCAGTAGGCTACTGGTAATGTTACCAGGGCAACGTTCAGTAGGCTACTGGTAATGTTACCAGGGCAACGTTCAGTAGGCTACTGGTAATGTTACCAGGGCAACGTTCAGTAGGCTACTGGTAATGTTACCATGGCTACATTCAGTAGGCTACTGGTAATGTTACCAGGGCAACGTTCAGTAGGCTACTGGTAATGTTACCATGGCTACGTTCAGTATTCTACTGGTAATGTTACCATGGCTACGTTCAGTAGGCTACTGGTAATGTTACCATGGCAACGTTCAGTAGGCTACTGGTAATGTTACCAGGGCAACGTTCAGTAGGCTACTGGTAATGTTACCAGGGCAACTTTCAGTAGGCTACTGGTAATGTTACCATGGCTACGTTCAGTAGGCTACTGGTAATGTTACCAGGGCAATGTTCAGTAGGCTACTGGTAATGTTACCATGGCAACGTTCAGTAGGCTACTGGTAATGTTACCAGGGCAACGTTCAGTAGGCTACTGGTAATGTTACCAGGGCAACGTTCAGTAGGCTACTGGTAATGTTACCAGGGCAACGTTCAGTAGGCTACTGGTAATGTTACCAGGGCAACGTTCAGTAGGCTACTGGTAATGTTACCAGGGCAACGTTCAGTAGGCTACTGGTAATGTTACCAGGGCAACGTTCAGTAGGCTACTGGTAATGTTACCAGGGCAACGTTCAGTAGGCTACTGGTAATGTTACCAGGGCAACGTTCAGTAGGCTACTGGTAATGTTACCAGGGCAACGTTCAGTAGGCTACTGGTAATGTTACCAGGGCAACGTTCAGTAGGCTACTGGTAATGTTACCAGGGCAACGTTCAGTAGGCTACTGGTAATGTTACCAGGGCAACGTTCAGTAGGCTACTGGTAATGTTACCAGGGCAACGTTCAGTAGGCTACTGGTAATGTTACCAGGGCAACGTTCAGTAGGCTACTGGTAATGTTACCATGGCTACGTTCAGTAGGCTACTGGTAATGTTACCATGGCTACGTTCAGTAGGCTACTGGTAATGTTACCATGGCAACGTTCAGTAGGCTACTGGTAATGTTACCAGGGCAACGTTCAGTAGGCTACTGGTAATGTTACCAGGGCAACTTTCAGTAGGCTACTGGTAATGTTACCATGGCTACGTTCAGTAGGCTACTGGTAATGTTACCAGGGCAATGTTCAGTAGGCTACTGGTAATGTTACCATGGCAACGTTCAGTAGGCTACTGGTAATGTTACCAGGGCAACGTTCAGTAGGCTACTGGTAATGTTACCAGGGCAACGTTCAGTAGGCTACTGGTAATGTTACCAGGGCAACGTTCAGTAGGCTACTGGTAATGTTACCAGGGCAACGTTCAGTAGGCTACTGGTAATGTTACCAGGGCAACGTTCAGTAGGCTACTGGTAATGTTACCAGGGCAACGTTCAGTAGGCTACTGGTAATGTTACCAGGGCAACGTTCAGTAGGCTACTGGTAATGTTACCAGGGCAACGTTCAGTAGGCTACTGGTAATGTTACCAGGGCAACGTTCAGTAGGCTACTGGTAATGTTACCAGGGCAACGTTCAGTAGGCTACTGGTAATGTTACCAGGGCAACGTTCAGTAGGCTACTGGTAATGTTACCAGGGCAACGTTCAGTAGGCTACTGGTAATGTTACCAGGGCAACGTTCAGTAGGCTACTGGTAATGTTACCAGGGCAACGTTCAGTAGGCTACTGGTAATGTTACCAGGGCAACGTTCAGTAGGCTACTGGTAATGTTACCAGGGCAACGTTTAGTAGGCTACTGGTAATGTTACCATGGCAACGTTCAGTAGGCTACTGGTAATGTTACCATGGCTACGTTCAGTAGGCTACTGGTAATGTTACCATGGCTACATTCAGTAGGCTACTGGTAATGTTACCAGGGCAACGTTCAGTAGGCTACTGGTAATGTTACCAGGGCAACGTTCAGTAGGCTACTGGTAATGTTACCATGGCTACATTCAGTAGGCTACTGGTAATGTTACCAGGGCAACGTTCAGTAGGCTACTGGTAATGTTACCATGGCTACGTTCAGTAGGCTACTGGTAATGTTACCAGGGCAACGTTCAGTAGGCTACTGATAATGTTACCAGGGCAACGTTCAGTAGGCTACTGGTAATGTTACCAGGGCAACGTTCAGTAGGCTACTGGTAATGTTACCATGGCTACATTCAGTAGGCTACTGGTTGAAAATCTTTCTCGAACGTTGCAGATTGATGTTCCATGAATAGAGCCAACGTTATTCCTTATTCAACATGTCAGAGAGGCATGTTTCTTCTACGTACATTATTATATATGAATGTACCATAATGTTGTCTCCTGCTGAACGTGTCCCAGGTTGTTAGATATACATTATTATATATGTAAGTACCATAATGTTGTCTCCTGCTGAACGTGTCCCAGGTTGTTAGATATACATTATTATATATGAACGTGTCCCAGGTTGTTAGATATACATTATTATATATGAATGTACCATAATGTTGTCTCCTGCTGAACGTGGCCCAGGTTGTTAGATATACATTATTATATATGTAAGTACCATAATGTTGTCTCCTGCTGAACGTGTCCCAGGTTGTTAGATATACATTATTATATATGAACGTGTCCCAGGTTGTTAGATATACATTATTATATATGAATGTACCATAATGTTGTCTCCTGCTGAACGTGTCCCAGGTTGTTAGATATACATTATTATATATGAACGTGTCCCAGGTTGTTAGATATACATTATTATATATGGAAGTACCATAATGTTGTCTCCTGCTGAACGTGTCCCAGGTTGTTAGATATACATTCAGAAAGTATTCAGACCATTTTGACCTTTCTCCTCATTTTGTTATGTTACAGACTTATTCTAAAATGGATTAAATACTTTTTTCACCCCTCATCAATCTACACTCAATACCCCATAATGACATCACAATACCCCATAATGACATCACAATACCCCATAATGACATCACAATACCTCCATAATGACATCACAATACCCCATAATGACATCACAATACACCATAATTACATCACAATACCCCATAATGACATCACAATACACCATAATGACATCACAATACCCCATAATGACATCACAATACCCCATAATGCCACATCCTGTTGGCATCCTGTTCCTTTGTTCAGTGGAGAAAAGCTGAGGAGAGGGGAGACTGAACATCTGAATATCTACCTCCCAGCATAACATCTTGATTTGTCCTTCCCAAATAAACCTATTTTTCTGCCCCTGATTTGCTTTGGAGTTTGTGTTGTTGAAGAATGACATAGATTTCTAACAGGTTTGAAGCTACACAGGTGTATTTGGGGAGGTCGATGGGGAGTCTCGCTGCACAGCTATTTTCAGGACTCTCCAGAGATGTACAATCGGGTTCAAGTCCAGGCTCTGGCGCGGCCGCTCAAGGGCATTCAGAGACTTCTCCCGAAGCCACTCCTGCGTTCTCTTGGCTGTCTGCTTATGGTCGTTGTCCTGTTGGAAGGTGAAGCTTTGCCCCAGTCTGATGCAAACATTTCTAAAAGCCTGTTTTTGCTTTGTCATTACGGGGTATTGTGATGTCATTATGGGGTACTGTGATGTCATTATGGGGTATTGTGTGTAAATTATTGAGGATTTGTATTCATCCATTTGAGAATAAGGCTTTAACGTAACAAAATGTGGAAAAATTCAAGGGGTCTGAATACTTTCCGGAAAGCACTGTAGCTAGCTAATGAAGTAACATGATTGAACAAGGTATAGCCTAAATGGTCAAACAGCCCGGTCCACAAGTTGCCTTTAAGAACAGCCCCATATCTGCTTTCTAAATGTAAAATTCACCTGCACAATGTGTTTGGCTATAAACGGAGGCGGAGCCAGAGTGTGTTTGGCTATAAACGGAGGCGGAGCCAGAGTGTGTTTGGCTATAAACGGAGGCGGAGCCACAGTGTGTTTGGCTATAAACGAAGGCGGAGCCACAGTGTGTTTGGCTATAAACGAAGGCGGAGCCATAATGTGTTTGGCTATAAACGGAGGCGGAGCCACAATGTGTTTGGCTATAAATGGAGGCGACCTCAAAGAGCAGAGGAGGACAGTCATCAACCTCACAGAGGAGAGGAGGACACTCATCAATCTCACAGAGGAGAGGAGGACACTCATCGACCTCACACAGGAGGACACTCAATGACCTCACAGAGGAGAGGAGGACACTCATCGACCTCACAGAGGAGAGGAGGACACTCATCGACCTCACACAGGAAGACACTCATCGACCTCACAAAGGAGGACACTCATCCAACTCACAGAGGAGGACACTCATCGACCTCACAGAGGAGACGAGGACAGTCATCGACCTCACAGAGGAGAGGAGGACACTCATCCACCTCACAGATGAGGACACTCTCATCGACCTCACAGAGGAGAGGAGGACACTCATCGACCTCACAGAGGAGGACACTCATTGACCTCACAGAGGAGAGGAGGACAGTCATCGACCTCACAGAGGAGAGGAGGACACTCATCGACCTCACAGAGGAGAGGAGGACACTCATCAACCTCACAGAGGAGAGGAGGACACTCTCATCGACCTCACAGGGAGAGGAGGACACTCTCATCCACCTCACAGAGGAGAGGAGGACACTCATCGATCTCACAGAGGAGAGGAGGACACTCTCATCGACCTCACAGAGGAGAGGAGGACACTCATCGACCTCACAGAGGACAGGAGGACACTCTCATCGACCTCACAGAGGTGAGGAGGACACTCTCATCGACCTCACAGAGGAGAGGAGGACTCTCATCGACCTCACAGAGGAGGACACTCATCAACCTCACAGAGGAGAGGAGGACTCTCATCGACCTCACAGAGGAGGACGCTCATCGACCTCACCGAGGAGAGGAGGACGGTGGAATCGAGGAAAGGCTTTCACCCAATTGAGATGTTTCCTCCGTCTCTCACTTTATTTTGGGAGAAAGAAAAATATAAAAACATAATTCTGTAGTTTTATCAGAGCTATGAGCAAATTATTCCCAGATCATTTCTCGATGGAAACAAAAGAGGGAGAGAGAGAGAGAGGAAGAAAGAGAAACAGAGTGAGAGAGAGAGTGAGAGAGAGAGAAAGCGCGCGAGAGAGAGAGCGCGAGAGAGCGAGAGAGAATGAGAGAGAGAGAGAGAGAGAGAGAGAGAGAGAGGATGAGAGAGAGAGAGACAGAGAGAGAGACAGGGAGAGAGAGAGACAGAGAGAGAGAGAGCGAGAGAGAGAGAGAGAGAGATAGAGAGAGAGAGAGAGAGAGAGAGGAGTAGTCATTGAGCCTTGAAGGCCCTGGATATAAAGATGACTAAAGAAATGGATTTCTCTGGATCAGAGCCTCCTTTGTGAGAGGTAAGTCATGCAAGCGTTGCAAAAGGGGGCATTTCCAAATATAATGCTTGGTTTATATGGTAATGTAACATAATTATGGAAATGCCAGATAGTAGATTTCAATTTGCCGCTCGTTCACTGAATCACAATATAAAGTTGAGCACCTTTGTGCCGTGACTTTGTAGATTAAGGTTGGGTTTTTCCCTTTCTGTTTTCCTGGGTTGGGAGGTGGGAGGTATAAACAGGAGGGGAGGTTTCTGTTTTCCTGCGTTGGGAGGTGGGAGGTATAAACAGGAGGGGAGGTTTCTGTTTTCTGGGGTTGGGAGGTAGGAGGTATAGACAGGAGGGGGAGGTTTCTGTTTTCTGGGGTTGGGAGGTGGGAGGTATAGACAGGAGGGGGAGGTTTCTGTTTTCCTGGGTTGGGAGGTGGGAGGTATAGACAGGTGGGGGAGGTTTCTGTTTTCCTGGGTTGGGAGGTGGGAGGTATAGAGGAGGGAGAGATTATTGTATGAATACAGACAGCCTTTATGACGCTGACAGAGGGAGGGAGAACTCCTAACATAGTTTAAATACAGGTTTATTCCCGGGGCAGTTTTACAGAGTCTTGGGGCTTATTAGCTTGATATAACTCTGTTCATGAGATGAGTAAATTATAGATTTATATCCAAGATCAGTCAACAATGAAATGCTACTGATGTTATGTAAGTTTCATCAAAAGAACAAATCCTAAACTTATACGTTTGCATTTATCCTGTAATAACATCGACATCATTGTGAAAATATAAATTAATAAAAATATATAACTGTATAAATGTATAAATGTATAACTGAATGATTCCGACAGTGAGAGAGAGATGTTCACAACGTGATCAAAAGCCTGCTGATCGAACATCAAAACTCTAAAATCATAGGCATTAATATGGAGTTGGTCCCTCCTTTGCTGCTATGACAGCCTCCACTCTTCTGGGAAGGATTTCCTCTAGGTGTTGGAACATTACTGAGGGGACTTGCTTCCATAAGTGCATTAGTGTGGTCGAAGAGTGATTTTGAGCGATTCTGTTGAGCAAAGGTGTTCAATGGGGTTGAGGTCAGGGCTCTATGCAGGCCAGTCAAGTTCTTCCACACCTATCTCAACAAACCATTTCTGTATGGACCTTGCTTTGTGCACTGTGGCATTGTCATGCTGAAACAGGAAATGGCCTTCCTTGAATTGTTGTCACAAATTCGGAAGCATAGAATTGAATGTTGTTGTATCCTTTACCAGTAATATTTCCCTTCACTGGAACTAAGGACTAAGGAGCTAAGGAGTCACTGGAACTAAACAGCCACAAACCATTATTCCTCCTCCATCAACTTTACAGTTGGCACTATGCATTCGGGCGGGTAGCGTTCTCCTGGCATCTGTCAAACCCATCTGGTTAGGCGGATGGACTGCAAAATGGTGATGCGTGATTCATCACTCCAGAGAACGCGTTTCCACTGCTCCAGTGTCCAATGGTGGAGAGCTTTACACCACTCCAGCCAACGCTTGGCATTGCACATAGTGATCTTAGGCTTGTGTGCGGCTGCTCGGCCACGGAAACCTATTTCATCAAGCTCCCGACGAACAATTCTTGTGCTACTTACGTTGCTTTTAGAGGCAGTTTGGAATTCGATAGCGCTTCAGCACTCAGCGGTCCTGTTCTGTGAGCTTGTGTGGCCTACCACTTCATGGCTGAGACTTTGTTGCTCCTAGACGTTTCCACTTTACAATAAAAACACTTGCTGTTGACCACAGCAGCTCTAGCAGGGCAGAAAATTGATGAACTGACTTGCTGGAAAGGTGACATCCTATGACAGTGTCAGTTTGAATGTCACTGAGCTCGTCAGTAAGGCTATTCTACTGCCAATGTTTGTCTATGGAGATTGCATGGTGGTGTGTTGGAGTTTATACACCTGTCAGCGACGGATGAGGCTGAAATAGCCAAATCCACTAATTTGAAGTGGTGTCCACATACTTTTGATCTATAGTATACTTTGTAATCTCAAAGAGATAGTTCACTTGAAAACTGAAGTTTATCAGACGTTTTCAGGCTAATGATTTAGCAAGAAGTCATCTATCGTGATTAGGGTTGCATAGGGTCGGAATCTTTCCGCTAAATTTCCAGAATTCTTCCGGAAAGATTCCATGGAAAGTAAAGCCCTGGAATTTTGGGAATTTTGCTCATATTCAAAAGTGAACTTTTTTTTGTGGTATAGACAAGGCAATTCTTGGTCTTGTGGCAAATTTTGGCTAAACTATCCCCAATTCAATGGAATTGCAACCCTCTGCATGCACAGTGCATTCTGCCATCACATGTACAGCTGATTCTCAAGATCTTGCACACTAATGAGATGCTATTGAGCCCACAATGCTACACTGTCTGAGCCAAGGACTTGCTTTCTGGTAAGTTTTGATTACGATACTGGGGGGGTGAACATATTTTATATTACATAATTTTTTGTTAATTAACTAGTAAATAGTAGCCTACAGCAAAGTGTGTTTAAATCTTTTCTAACTTGTTAACAATTTTTGCTAGGTTGTTTTTGCTACCATGTGGGTTTTAGCTTGCTTGAGCCTGCTAACGGAGGAGTGTTAATTCACCTGCTTCCATACATGTTTCATTTAAAAACATGTATCTTACAAAGGAGTTGTTTAATCTAATTGCTTAACTATTTATCTGCACATGGAATTATTATTTTATTTTAATTTTTTACTCATTTTTTTCTAATCTTTACAGGAAAATGGAAATGGAAACAGGAAATGCCATGGGCACTATCTGACGTATGGAGACATTTCACTGCAGCTAATGTAGAAGGAAAAGCGGTGTACATTTGCAAATACTGTGCCAAATCATATGTGAAGAATGCAACAAAGATGCAGAATCATCTGGCCAAGTGCATAAAGTTCCCTCAGCGCTCACGACAAGCAACCTCTGACAAAAGTCCCTCTACTTCTATTCGAGATGAAAATGATGAATCAGACACCTTATCGATAGCAACAGCTCATAGTCCTACTGGAATTAGAAGTTTGTTTGACTCAATGGAGGAACGTAGTCAGAGAAATTCTGATAAATGTCTTGCTCGAGCTGTGTATGCAACTGGTTCACCTCTGATGCTCACAGGCAATGTGTATTGGAAGAGATTTCTGAAAGCTCTTCGCCCAGCGTACACCCCTCCAACCAGACATGCTTTATCTACTAATTTGCTGGATGCAGAGTTCAACAGAGTTCAAGTGAAGGTCAAGCAAATCATAGAGAAAGCAGACGGTATTGCAATCATCTCTGATGAGTGTTCGAATGTTCGTGGTCAATGAATAGTTAACTACATTATCTCCACACCTCAACCAGTATTCTACATGAGCACAAACACAAGAGACACACCGGTCTCTACATTCCAGATGAGCTGAAGGCAGTCATCAATGACCTTGGACCACAGAAGATATTTGCACTGGTGACAGACAATACTGTGAACATGAAGGCTGCTTGGTCTAAAGTGGAGTCCTACCCTCACATCACACCCAATGGCTGTGCTGCTCATGCATTGAATCTGCTCCTCAATGACATCATGGCACTGAAAACAATGGATACACTCTACAAGAGAGCCAATGGAAATTGATAGGTATGTGAAGGGTCATCAAGTTATAGCAGCAATCTACCTCACCATGCAAAATGAGACGAATAACAGCTCCACATTGAAGCTGCCCAGCAACACCCATTGGGGTGGTGTTGTCATCATGTTTGACAGTCTCCTGGAGTGGAAGGAGTCTCTCTAAGGAATGGCCATATCACAGTCTGCTGATAGCCCCATCAAGAGGATCCTCCTAGATGATGTATTTTGGGAGAAAGTGGTAAGCAGCCTGAAACTCCTGAAACCTATAGCAGTAGCCATTGCACAGATTGAGGGAGACAATGCCATCCTGTCTGATGTTCAGACTCTGCTTGCAGATGTAAGAGAAGAAATCCTTACTGCCCTGCCCACTTCGCTGTTGCTCCAAGCAGAGGAAACTGCAGTTCTGAAATACATCAAAAAGTGTGAAGACTTCGGCCTGAAGCCAATACACGCCACAGCGTACATGTTGGACAGCAAGTATGCTGGCAAGAGCATCCTGTTTGGTGCTGAGATCAACAAGGTCTATGGTGTCATCACTACCGTGTCTCGCCACCTTGGCCTGGATGAGGGCAAGGTTCTTGGCAGTCTGGCGAAGTACACTTCCAAGCAAGGGCTTTGGGATGGAGATGCAATATGGCAGTCATGCCAACATATCTCATCATCCACCTGGTGAAGGGACTTTGTGGATTTGAGGCTCATTCTCCTGTTTCCTCCATCATCCTCCAAATCCCACCAACATCAGCCGCCTCAGAGCGCAATTGGTCCTTTTTTGGGAACACACACACACCAAAGCACGCAACAGGTTGACCAATACAAGGGTTGAAGAATTGGTGGCCACCCGGGAAAATGTGAAATGTGCCATCCTCAACCAGGTTGGAAAGTGACAGTGAAGCTGAGGCCTCAGAGTCTGATGTACAAGAGGAAGACAACCAAAGCTTTAGTTTCTAGACTATCATTATACAGATGCGTGTTGAAAACTTTTTTGGGGGAGATGCGATGGATCATTCAATATTCCCTTTCTTTTGTTGTTCACTGAAATCATCCCATTTGAGGAGTTAAGTTCCATTCGTAACTAAATATATATATATATTTTATTTATATTGGAAGGATTTAATAATTTGTAATAATGTCTACTTATGATAAGGTAAAATGTTTATGTTTCTGTCTTCATATGATATGATAAATACGGTATATCCAATGTAAAAGACATCTACATTTATATGGTATTAATATTTATATGCATATATTTCCGTTAATTCCCATATACTCCAACTAATTCCCAACGAAAGTTTCCACCTCTGAATATTCCCGAAAATGTGCAACCCTAGTCGTGATCCAGCTAGGATAGATGCCTGAATCCCAATCAAATGGGAAGTATACTGTGAAATTCAGAACATTAGATGAAACGTGGAGAACAAAAACTTGGTTCATGCATCCAAAAGTTAGTGTAACCTCCAGTGTCTCTTACCCTGGTAGTCAAATCTGAAGCCATGTCCTGAGCCTCTTACCCTGGTACTCAAACCTGAAGCCATGTCCTGAGACTCTTACCCTGGTACTCAAATCTGAAGCCATGTCCTGAGCCTCTTACCCTGGTACTCAAACCTGAAGCCATGTCCTGAGACTCTTACCCTGGTACTCAAACCTGAAGCCATGTCCTGAGTCTCTTACCCTGGTACTCAAACCTGAAGCAATGTCCTGAGCCCCTTACCCTGGTAGTCAAACCTGAAGCCATGTCCTGAGTCTCTTAACCTGGTACTCAAACCTGAAGCCATGTCCTGAGCCTCTTACCCTGGTAATCAAACCTGACGCCATGTCCTGAGCCCCTTACCCTGGTACTCAAATCTGAAGCCATGTCCAGAGTCTCTTACCCTGGTACTCAAACCTGAAGCCATGTCCTGAGACTCTTACCCTGGTACTCAAACCTGAAGCCATGTCCTGAGTCTCTTACCCTGGTACTCAAACCTGAAGCCATGTCCTGAGACTCTTACCCTGGTACTCAAACCTGAAGCCATGTCCTGAGTCTCTTACCCTGGTACTCAAACCTGAAGCCATGTCCTGAGCCCCTTACCCTGGTAGTCAAACCTGAAGCCATGTCCTGAGTCTCTTACCCTGGTACTCAAACCTGAAGCCATGTCCTGAGCCTCTTACCCTAGTGCTCAAACCTGAAGCCATGTCCTGAGCCTCTTACCCTGGTACTCAAATCTGAAGCCATGTCCTGAGTCTCTTACCCTGGTACTCAAACCTGAAGCCTGGCTTGTTCTGGGAGTGGTCGCTATGGAAATACACTGTGGTCTCATGGGAGGTGGTGAGCAGGGAGGGCGGGACATCCTGTCCACTGAATCGACCAATCACAGTGCTGGTGTCCAGCGGGCCGTTCCTGATCTCCAGGAAGTCATGGTTAGCCTCGGTGGAGAAGTTGAGGAACTGGACATGGGCTCCTGGGGGTGATGGAATACAAGATTAAGAGACAGTACCAAGAAATAGAATCCACAGAGAGACAAACAACTTCTTGTAACACCTCACTGGACAAAAACTGGTTGAATCAACGTTGTTCCCATGTCATTTCAACAAAAACATATATCAACGTGACGATGTTGAATCAATGTGGAAAACTGATTGGATTTGAAAAACAAGTAAGACCATCGTTGTCTCGTTGTTACCCCAACGTTAACCTACGTTGTCTTGTTTTTACCCCAACGTTAACCTACGTTGTCTTGTTTTTACCCCAACGTTAACCTACGTTGTCTTGTTTTTACCCCAACGTTAACCTACGTTGTCTTGTTTTTACCCCAACGTTAAACTACGTTGTCTTGTTTTTACCCCAACGTTAACCTACGTTGTCTTGTTTTTAACCTACGTTGTCTTGTTTTTACCCCAACGTTAACCTACGTTGTCTTGTTTTTAACCCAACGTTAACCTACGTTGTCTTGTTTTTACCCCAACGTTAACCTACGTTGTCTTGTTTTTAACCTACGTTGTCTTGTTTTTACCCCAACGTTAACCTACGTGGTCTTGTTTTTACCCCAACGTTAACCTACGTTGTCTTGTTTTTACCCCAACGTCAACCTACGTTGTCTTGTTTTTACCCCAACGTTAACCTACGTTGTCTTGTTTTTACCCCAACGTTAACCTACGTTGTCTTGTTTTTAACCTACGTTGTCTTGTTTTTACCCCAACGTTAACCTACGTTGTCTTGTTTTTAACCTACGTTGTCTTGTTTTTACCCAAACGTCAACCTACGTTGTCTTGTTTTTACCCTACGTTGACCTACGTTGTCTTGTTTTTACCCCAACGTTAACCTACGTTGTCTTGTTTTTACCCCAACGTCAACCTACGTTGTCTTGTTTTTACCCCAACGTCAACCTACGTGGTCTTGTTTTTACCCCAACGTCAACCTACGTGGTCTTGTTTTTACCCCAACGTCAACCTACGTTGTCTTGTTTTTACCCCAACGTCAACCTACGTTGTCTTGTTATTACCCCAACGTTAACCTACGTTGTCTTGTTTTTACCCCAACGTTAACCTACGTTGTCCTGTTTTTACCCCAACGTCAACCTACGTTGTCTTGTTTTTACCCCAACGTCAACCTACGTTGTCTTGTTTTTACCCCAACGTTAACCTACGTTGTCTTGTTTTTACCCCAACGTTAACCTACGTTGTCTTGTTTTTACCCCAACGTTAACCTACGTGGTCTTGTTTTTACCCCAACGTTAACCTACGTTGTCTTGTTTTTACCCCAACGTTAACCTACGTGGTCTTGTTTTTAACCTTCGTCAACCTACGTTGTCTTGTTTTTACCCCAACGTTAACCTACGTTGTCTTGTTTTTAACCTACGTTGTCTTGTTTTTATCCCAACGTTAACCTACGTTGTCTTGTTTTTAATCTATGTTGTCTTGTTTTTACCCCAACGTTAACCTACGTTGTCTTGTTTTTACCCCAACGTTAACCTACGTTGTCTTGTTTTTAACCTACGTTGTCTTGTTTTTACCCCAACGTTAACCTACGTTGTCTCGTTTTTATCCCAACGTTAACCTACGTTGTCTTGTTTTTAACCTACGTTGTCTTGTTTTTAACCTACGATAACCTACGTTGTCTTGTTTTTACCCCAACGTTAACCTACGTTGTCTTGTTTTTAACCTATGTTGTCTTGTTTTTACCCCAACGTTAACCTATGTTTTCTTGTTGTTAACCCAACGTTAACCTCCGTTGTCTTGTTTTTACCCCAACGTTAGCCTACGTAAATACAGTGACATGGAGCATTTATTTGTTTGATTTCACGTTTGATTTCATGTCAACTCAACCAAATGTAAATGACGCTGAACTTCCGTCCGTGGGACAGGTGTTCCATCTATGTGGCTCCTGGGGTGGAGATCATACATGGAGATCAGAGATCATACATGGAGATCAGAGATCATACATGGAGATCACAGATCATACATGGAGATCAGAGATCATAAATGGAGATCAGAGATCATACATGGAGATCAGAGATCATACATGGAGATCACAGATCATACATGGAGATCAGAGATCATAAATGGAGATCAGAGATCATACATGGAGATCAGAGATCATACATGGAGATCAGAGATCATACATGGAGATCAGAGATCATACATGGAGATCAGAGATCATACATGGAGTTCAGAGATCATACATGGAGATCAGAGATCATACATGGAGATCAGAGATCATACATGGAGTTCAGAGATCATACATGGAGATCAGAGATCATATATGTAATCCGTTACGTTACCAGCTAAATTATTAGAATCAGATTACAGATCCTTTTGAAAAACTTGATGATTACTTCAAGGAATTCAAGGAATTAAATTCAGAAAATATTTTTGCAACGAAAAAAACCTATTTGACACTGTTTTCTAAATTACATTCAAATCAGCATTGAAAAAAGGTAAAATTTTGTTCCATCTGAGTGAGTCTGACCACAAGTCAGAGACCACCATGATGAGACATCAAAGGATGACCACCAATCAGAGACCACCATGATGACACATCAAAGGCTGACCACCAATCAGAGACCACTATGACGACAGAGACCAGAATGATGACAGAGACCACTATGATGACAGAGACCACTATGATGTCAGAGACCACTATGATGACAGAGACCATTATGATGTCAGAGACCATTATGATGTCAGAGACCATTATGATGACAGAGACCACTATGATGACAGAGACCATTATGATGTCAGAGACCATTATGATGTCAGAGACCACAATGATGACACACCAAATGTGTTTGATGGATCGCGGGAAAAGAGCAGGAATAGGCTTTTGTAGGCTACAGTCCAAACTATGTCTTCTAATGGTGCGACTGCTGTCGGCATCCAAAGGTAATTCAATTTAAATAAACGCTGTGGTGTAGTCTACAGCGATACGGATATCACTTATTGTTAACATCTACAAAGGAACATTGGTGTAAATCACACTGCTGTTCTCTCTCATTTAGCTATTTGAACTTTTCAGATCGTGGTTGTTGTGGACGGCCGTTCAGAAGTCTAAATGTGTTTTTGAACCCGAAATGACTTCAAGAAGTATCAATCGTTGTTTTTGAAACCCGGTGGACAGCCAGTGAAAAATGCGCTCTTGCAACAGCTGCATAGTGTGGATCCCAGCCTATAGAATAACAGCTGTATAGTGTGGATCCCAGCCTACAGAATAACAGCTGTATAGTGTGGATCCCAGCCTATAGAATAACAGCTGCATAGTGAGGATCCCAGCCTATAGAATAACAGTGTGGATCCCAGCCTATAGAATAACAGCTGCATAGTGAGGATCCCAGCCTATAGAATAACAGCTGTATAGTGAGGATCCCAGCCTATAGAATAACAGCTGAATAGTGTGGATCCCAGCCTATAGAATAACAGCTGCATAGTGTGGATCCCAGCCTATAGAATAACAGTGTGGATCCCAGCCTATAGAATAACAGCTGCATAGTGTGGATCCCAGCCTATAGAATAACAGCTGAATAGTGTGGATCCCAGCCTATAGAATAACAGCTGCATAGTGTGGATCCCAGCCTATAGAATAACAGTGTGGATCCCAGCCTATAGAATAACAGCTGCATAGTGTGGATCCCAGCCTATAGAATAACAGTGTGGATCCCAGCCTATAGAATAACAGCTGTATAGTGTGGATCCCAGCCTATAGAATAACAGCTGCATAGTGTGGATCCCAGCCTATAGAATAACAGTGTGGATCCCAGCCTATGGAATAACAGCTACATAGTGTGGATCCCAGCCTATAGAATAACAGCTACATAGTGTGGATCCCAGCCTATAGAATAACAGCTGCATAGTGTGGATCCCAGCCTATGGAATAACAGCTGCATAGTGTGGATCCCAGCCTATAGAATAACAGCTGCATAGTGTGGATCCCAGCCTATGGAATAACAGCTGCATAGTGTGGATCCCAGCCGATGGAATAACAGCTGCATAGTGTGGATCCCAGCCTATAGAATAACAGCTGCATAGTGTGGATCCCAGCCTATAGAATAACAGCTGCATAGTGTGGATCACAGCCTATAGAATAACAGTGTGGATCTCAGCCCATAGAATAACAGCTGTATAGTGAGGATCCCAGCCTATAGAATAACAGCTGCATAGTGTGGATCCCAGCCTATAGAACAACAGATGCATAGTGTGGATCCCAGGCTATAGAACAACAGCTACATAGTGTGGATCCCAGCCAATGGAATAAAAGTGGGGGTTGTTTTTGCTCC
>NC_092178.1:3196298-3258798 GCF_045791955.1 Oncorhynchus clarkii lewisi
TGTGTGTGTGTGCGTGCGTGCGTGCGTGCGTGCGTGCGTGCGTGCGTGTGTGCGTGCGTGTGTGTGTGTGTGTGTGTGCACATGCGTGTGTGCGTGTGTGTGTGTGTGTGTGTGTGTGTGTGTGTGTGTGTGTGTGTGTGCGTGCGTGTGTGTGTGTGTGTGTGTGCACATGCGTGTGTGCGTGTGTGTGTGTGTGTGTGTGTGTGTGTGTGTGTGTGTGTGTGTGCGTGTGTGCGTGCATGTGTGCGTGTGTGTGTGTGTGAGTGTGTGTGTGTGTGTGTGTGTGTGTGCGTGTGTGTGTGTGTGTGTGTGTGTGTGTGTGTGTGTGCCAGTATGGAATAATCAGCTGTCACTGTAAGAACCCTGTTACCTTGGATATGCACATCCAGAGAGAAAGAAGACAGGGAAGGAGGGATCAAATCAAATTGTATTTGTCCAAATGGTGATGCAACCAGTCAATCAATGGTGCAGCTGTATAATCCTTTTGAGGATCTGAGGGCCCGTGACCAACCTTTTCAGCCTCCTTCCTGCAGGGGAAGATGCGTTGTTGTTCCCTCTTTACGACTTTGTAGTCATGTTTTGGACCATGATGGATCCTTAGTGATGTGGACACAGAGGAACTTGAAGCTCTTCGGGCATGCTCCACTACTGTCCCGTCGATGTGAATGGGGGTGTGTTCAACTCTCCGTTTCCTGTAGTCTATGATCAGTTTCTTTGTCTTGCTGACGTTGAGGGAGAGGTTGTTGTCATGGCACCAGATTGTCAGGTATCTGACCACCTCCCTATAGGCTGTCTCATCGTTGTCGGTAATCAGGCCACCCCTAAGGACTAAGTACGCACCCCTGAGGGGCCTCTGTGTTAAGGGTTAGCATGACGGGCCCCCTCACCATCTGGGGGCGTCCCGTCAGAAAATCCAGGATCCAGTTGCAGAGGGAAGTGTTTAGTCCCAGGGTCCTTAGCTTAGTGATGAGCTTTGAGGGCACTATGGTGTTGTGATGTTGAACACTTGAGCTGTATTCAATGAATAACATTCTCACATAGTGGGAGAGGGCAGTGTGGAGTGCAATAGAGATTACGTCATCTGTGGATCTGTTGGGGCGGAATGCATAATGGAATACAAGGTGTCTGGAATGATGATGTGAGCCATGACCTGCCTTTCAAGCATTTCATGGCTACAGATGTGAATGCTACGGGGCGATAGTCATTAAGAGAGGTTACCTTGGCGTTCTTGAGGACATTGACTATGGGTGGTCTGCGTGAAACATGTAGGTATTACAGACTGCATCAGGGAGAGGTTGAAAATGTAATTGTTCTGAGTACACGTGCTGGTTGCCCTGCGGCCTTGTGAATGTTAATATGTTTAAAGACTCAGCTACGGAGAGCGTGATCACACAGTGGTCCGCAACAGCTGGTGCTCTCATTCACGGTTCAGTGCTGCTTGCCTCGAAGTGAGCAAAGAAGGTATTTAGCTCATCTGGTAGGCTCGCGTCACTGGGCACCTCGCGGCTGGGTTTCCCTTTGTAGTGCCTGATAATTTGCCACATCTGACGAGCATCAGCGCGGGTGTAGTAGGATCCGATGTTATTCCTGTATTGACACTTTGCCTCTTTCATGGTTAGAGTCCCTCTCCATGAAAGTGGCAGCTCTTGCTTTCAGCTCAGTGAGGATGTAGCCTGTAATCCATTGCTTCTGATTGGGATATGTACGCACGGTCACTGTAGGGGATGACGTTGTGGATGCACATATTAATTAATGAAGCCGATGAATGATTGCAATCGATTGCCTCAATGAAATCGGATGAATCCCAGAACATATTCCGGTCTGTGCTGTAGAGTATCCTCTTCATCGGACCATTGCCGTACCTGAGCTTACCTGACGCTGACGTTCTGTACTGTTTATTGTCTTTGTTCAGCCACAACTCAGAGAAATATAGTATATTACAGATCTTACGGTCCCGTTGATAGGATAGTCTTGAACGGAGCTCGTCCAGTTTACTCTCCAGTGATTGTACAATAGAACGGAGGGTAGAGGCAGTCTATGTACTTGCCAACGTAGTTTTGTCAGGGTGCCCGCACTTCGGCGGCCTCTCTTAAACAGCCTTTTTAAATTTTGAGTCTCTGGGATTAGGCACAGGTCAGAGGTTGAGCAGTATGCCCTGCGCTTCCACTTCGATGAAGTAGAAATCTTTATCCAAATTGAGCCAACTGTTCTGATGGTTACAGGAAACGATGGCAGAGACATTTTGTCCAAAACAAAGTGAAGATCACGGAGGAAGGAGGGAGGGATGGAGATACAGAGATAGGGAGGACGTAGAGGGAGAGGGAGGAGAAAGACAGCGATATCGAGAGAGACAGAGAGAGAGAAAGATAGAGAAAAAGAGAGAGAGAGAGCGTGAAATAAATACTTTTTTTACCAATGCAGAGTGGAGGTGGGTAGTTCCATCGCCTGACGGTCCCTGGCATGCAGGAGATGTGAGAGTTTCCCTGGGAAAATAACCCAAACACGCAAAAGAACACACAACAGACAAAAACACAAGCACAAAGATGAGAACAGAAATTCATTAGCCTCTTTCCACTGACACATGGTGCTTTAAACCACATCTCTTCTCTCCCAACACTATCCACTGTCCTCTCTTCTCTTCCTACGCACTCTACTGTCCTCTCTTCTCTCCCAACACTGTCTACTGTCCTCTCTTCTCTCCCTACACACTCTACTGTCCTCTCTTATCTCCCAACACTGTCTACTGTCCTCTCTTCTCTCCCTACACTGTCTACTGTCCTCTCTTCTCTCCCAACACTGTCTACTGTCCTCTCTTCTCTCCCTACACTGTCGACTGTCCTCTCTTCTCTCCCTACACTGTCGACTGTCCTCTCTTCTCTCCCTACACAGCCTACTGTCCTCTCTTCTCTCCCTACAGTCTACTGTCCTCTTTTCTCTCCCTGCTGTCTACTACTGCTACTGATGCATACTACTGCTACTGCTGCTACTACTACTGCTGCTACTACTGCTACTGCTCCTACTACTACTACTACTAATACTGCTACTACTACCTCTAATGCTACTACTACTACTACTACTGCTACTACTAGTCATACTACTACTACTACTACTGCTACTACTACTACAACTACTGATACTACTACTAATACTACTACTACTGCTACTACTACTACTACTACTACTAATACTACTACTAGTACTACTACTACTACTACTACGGTTGCTACTACTGCTACTACTACTACTGCTACTACTACTACTGCTACTACTGCTACTACTACTACTACTAATACTGCCACTACTACTACTAATACTGCTACTACTGCTACTACTACTGCTCCTACTAATATTGCTACTACTACTGCTGCTACTGCTACTACTAATACTGCTACTACTACTACTGCTACTACTACTACTACTACTGCTACAACTACTGTTACTACTAATACTGCTACTACTACTAATACTGCTACTACTACTACAACTAATGTTACTACTACATCTGCTGCTAATACTGCCAATACTGCTGCTTCAGCTACTACAACTACTGCTACTGCTACTACTAATACTGCTACTACTACTAATACTACTACTACTACTACTACTACTACTACTGCTACTGCTAATAATACTACTACTACTACTAATACTGCTGCTACTGCTGTTACTACTACTACTACTACTAAAGCTGCTATTACAGCTACAACTACTGCTGCTGCTACTATTACTACTGCTACTACTACTACTAATCCTACTGCTACAGTACTACTACTACAACTTCTACAACAACAACTACTACTACTACTACTACAACAACTACTACAACTTATACTACTAGAGCTACTACTACTACAACTTCTACTACTGCTACTACTACAACAACAACTACTACTACTGTTACCTGTAATGTGTATCCTACAACTGTTACCTGTAATGTGTATCCTACTACTGATCCTACTACTGTTACCTGTAATGTGTATCCTACTACTGTTACCTGTAATGTGTATCCTACTACTGTTACCTGTAATGTGTATCCTGGCTCACACTGGAACGAGACAACGCTGTTCATGTGGAGTCTCTCTCCCACCTTGATACCATTCATAGGTACCACTGGCTCTGGACAACTGGTCAGAGAGACCGCTGAGAGAGAGATAGGGAGAGGGAGGGAGGGAGGGAGGGAGGGGGAGAGGGAGAGGGAGAGGGAGAGGGAGAGAGAGAGAGAGAGAGAGAGAGAGAGAGAGAGAGAGAGGGGGAGAGAGAGAGAGAGGGGGAGAGAGGGGGAGAGAGAGAGAGAGAGAGAGAGAGAGAGAGAGAGAGAGACAGAGAGAGAGAGAGAGGGAGAGAAAGAGTAATGGGAGATATGGAGAGAGAGAGAGAGAGAGAGAGAGAGATAGGGAGAGAGAGAGAGAGAGAGAGAGAGTAGGAGAGAGGGGGAGAGAGAGAGAGAGAGAGAGGGGGTGAGAGAGGGAGAGAGGGGGAGAGAGAGAGAGAGGGGGAGAGAGGGGGAGAGAGGGAGAGAGAGAGAGAGAGAGAGAGAGATAGTAATGGGAGATATGGAGAGAGAGATGGGAGTGTCAAGGGAAATTTTAAGACATTGTTGAGTATTTATAAAGTTAGGTTACACTAGTAGGACACGACACATTGTTGGGTCTTATCCCATTGCATCCCATTGATATTATAGTTCAACGTGTATGTTTACTCTTGTATTCCAGCCTGAAGCCGGCAGCAGACACGCTGATGTCAGAGAAGAAGTGTAGGTAGAGCTGGTTGGACGTGCTGTTCAGGAGAGCTGGGACCGTCGTTCCTGCAGGGGAGACCAATAGTACTCTTCATCGACACATTCAACTCTTCATCGAGCCTGATTTATCTTACAGTGGTTTTAGTACTAGGACGGCTGTAGTAGGATAGGTTATAGCTTTTAAGAACTGTTATGCGTCGTAAGAACTTTGACTCTTGTTTCATGTAAGAGATATATAACAGAACAGATCAGATCCAATGTTAATTGTCACATGCGCCGAATACAACAGGTTCCGTGAAAGTAGGACACAAATACAGTTTACTTGTCTTGCTGAGAATTCTGGAATGTTTTGTTACCCATGAATGTCTTCTTCATCTGTTGCACACTGACTAACTTAAGTGATTTTATTATTTTGAAATGTTTCCTTGCAAGTATACACTCTCCGTGTGGAATATGCTAGATAGCTAGCTAGCTAAACAACGAATCATAATCCCAACCCATAATGTTACTACCCTGCATGAATCTGCAGGTAGCTAAACAACCAGGTTCAATGTTAGCTAGCTAACAGTAGGCTATAACTAGTCAACCAAATTAGCTAGCAAGACAGCCGGCTAACTTTAGCTTACAGTGAAACGATTACTGAAGCAGGAGTACAGCACTGATGGAATCCTTGGCTTCAGGTTCAGAGTTCCTGGTTCTACTATACCCTGGTCACATGGTCTGCTCTAAATCACTCTGATTGGCTTATTCCTCTTAATACCATTCTATTATAATGTATATTACTGCCTTAATTTTTGCTGGTCCCCAGGAAGAGTAGCTGCTGCCTTGGCATGAACTAATGGGGATCCATAATAAACCCCAGGAAGAGTAGCTGCTGCCTTGGCAGGAACTAATGGGGATCCATAATAAACCCCAGGAAGAGTAGCTGCTGCCTTGGCAGGAACTAACGGGAATCCATAATAAACCCCAGGAAGAGTAGCTGCTGCCTTGGCAGGAACTAATGGGGATCCATAATAAACCCCAGGAAGAGTAGCTGCTGCCTTGGCAGGAACTAATGGGGATCCATAATAAACCCCAGGAAGAGTTGCTGCTGCCTTGGCAGGAACTAATGGGGATCCATAATGAAACCCAGGAAGAGTAGCTTCTGCCTTGGCAGGAAATAATGGGGATCCATAATGAACCCCAGGAAGAGTAGCTTCTGCCTTGGCAGGAACTAATGGGGATCCATAATGAACCCCAGGAAGAGTAGCTGCTGCCTTGACAGGAACTAATGGGGATCCATTATAAACCCCAGGAAGAGTAGCTGCTGCTTTGTCAGGAACTAATGGGGATCCATAATAAACCCCAGGAAGAGTAGCTGCTGCTTTGTCAGGAACTAATGGGCATCCATAATAAACCACAGGAAGAGTAGCTGCTGCCTTGGCAGGAACTAATGGGGATCCATAATAAACCCCAGGAAGAGTAGCTGCTGCCTTGACAGGAACTAATGGGGATCCATTATAAACCCCAGGAAGAGTAGCTGCTGCCTTGACAGGAACTAATGGGGATCCATAATAAACACCAGGAAGAGTAGCTGCTGCATTGGCAGGAACTAATGGGGATCCATAATAAACACCAGGAAGAGTAGCTGCTGCCTTGGCAGGAACTAATGGGGATCCATAATAAACACCAGGAAGAGTAGCTGCTGCCTTGGCAGGAACTAATGGGCATCCATAATAAACACCAGGAAGAGTAGCTGCTGCCTTGACAGGAACTAATGGGGATCCATAATAAACCCCAGGAAGAGTAGCTGCTGCCTTGGCAGGAACTAATGGGGATCCATAATAAACACCAGGAAGAGTAGCTGCTGCCTTGGCAGGAACTAATGGGGATCCATAATAAACACCAGGAAGAGTAGCTGCTGCCTTGGCAGGAACTAATGGGCATCCATAATAAACACCAGGAAGAGTAGCTGCTGCCTTGACAGGAACTAATGGGGATCCATAATAAACCCCAGGAAGAGTAGCTGCTGCCTTGGCAGGAACTAATGGGGATCCATAATAAACCCCAGGAAGAGTAGCTGCTGCCTTGGCAGGAACTAATGGGGATCCATAATAAACCCCAGGAAGAGTAACTGCTGCCTTGACAGGAACTAACGGGATCCATAATAAATACAAATACAAAACACAAATATCATAGTGAAGTATTCATTTGTTTTTGCTCTGTGTGGCTAGTGGTTAGAGGAGGGAGGCAGGTAGCCTAGTGGTTAGAGGAGGGAGAGGGGCAGGTAGCCTAGTGGATAGAGGAGGGAGAGGGGCAGGTAGCCTAGTGGTTAGAGGAGGGAGAGGGGCAGGTAGCCTAGTGGATAGAGGAGGGAGAGGGGCAGGTAGCCTAGTGAATAGAGGAGGGAGAGGGGCAGGTAGCCTAGTGGTTAGAGGAGGGAGAGGGGCAGGTAGCCTAGTGGTTAGAGGAGGGAGAGGGGCAGGTAGCCTAGTGGTTAGAGGAGGGAGAGGGGCAGGTAGCCTAGTGGTTAGAGGAGGGAGAGGGGCAGGTAGCCTAGTGGTTAGAGGAGGGAGAGGGGCAGGTAGCCTAGTGGTTAGACGAGGGAGAGGGGCAGGTAGCCTAGTGGTTAGAGGAGGGAGAGGGGCAGGTAGCCTAGTGGTTAGAGGAGGGAGAGGGGCAGGTAGCCTAGTGGTTAGAGGGGGGGCGGCAGGTAGCCTAGTGGATAGAGGGGGAAAGGGGCAGGTAGCCTAGTGGTTAGAGGGGGGAGCGGCAGATAGACTAGTGGTTAGAGGGGGGAGGCAGGTAGCCTAGTGATTAGAGCGTTGGACTAGCAACTGAAAAGTTGCAAGATCGAATCCCCGAGCTGACAAGGTAAAAATCTGTCGTTCTGCCCCTGAACAAGGCAATTAACCCACTGTTCCTAGGCCATCATTGAAAATAAGAATTTGTTCTTAACTGACTTGCCTAGTCAAATAAAAGGTAAAATAAAAATTAGAAAAATAAAAAATATGAAGAGGATAAACTAATGCTTCACTTGATCTCTAAAATAAAGAAACCTTTTCAACAAATACATTATTCGAATACACCTGCCTCTCCTCTCTTTGAGCTTCAGTGAGCACAGTAATGTCACACTGACTTGCTGACTGACTGCTTCCCTTTGCTCTCCATAGTGACAGGTCACAGTGGGTTAGTCACTGGTAAACGACAGCCTGTGGTGGTAGCGTTTGAGGAGAATAGATCCTTTGATTTCCCCATCTCACCTATAATAACAAGGTGCAACCCTTCACCATGCACGCACAAACACACAGACAAAATTAGAAAGAGAGAGAAGGAGAGAGAGAAACATGGAGAGAGAGAGAGAGAGGAGAGAGAGAAACAAGGAGATCGAGAGAGAGGAGAGAGTTAGGAGAGAAAAACAAGGAGATATAGAGAGAGGAGAGAGAGAGGAGAGAGAGAAACAAGGAGATAGAGAGAGAGGAGAGAGAGGTGAGAGAGAAACAAGGAGATAGAGAGAGAGGAGAGAGAGAAACAAGCAGATATAGAGAGAGGAGAGAGAGATTGAGAGAGAAACAAGGAGATATAGAGAGAGGAGAGAGAGAGGAGAGAGAGAAACAAGGAGATAGAGAGAGAGGAGAGAGAGGAGAGAGAGAAACAAGGAGATAGAGAGAGAGGAGAGAGAGAAACAAGGAGATAGAGAGAGAGGAGAGAGAGAAGAGAGAGAAACAAGGAGATAGAGAGAGAGGAGAGAGAGAAACAAGGAGATATAGAGAGAGGAGAGAGAGAGGAGAGATAAACAAGGAGATAAAGAGAGAGGAGAGAGAGAGGAGAGAGAGAAACAAGGAGATAGAGAGAGAGGAGAGAGAGGAGAGAGAGAAACAAGGAGATCAAGAGAGAGGAGAGAGAGAGGAGAGAGAGAAACAAGGAGATATAGAGAGAGGAGAGAGAGAGGAGAGAGATAAACAAGGAGATAGAGAGAGAGGAGAGAGAGAAGAGAGAAACAAGGAGATATAGAGAGAGGAGAGAGAGAGGAGAGAGAGAAACAAGGAGATATAGAGAGAGGAGAGAGAGAAACAAGGCGATAGAGAGAGAGGAGAGAGAGGAGAGAGAGAAACAAGGAGATAGAGAGAGAGGAGAGAGAAACAAGGAGATAGAGAGAGAGGAGAGAGAGAAACAAGGAGATAGAGCGTTGGACCCTTTTAGACAATTTCCTGGGTAAAACGTTCCGCTGTAATAGTGAAGGTGTAAACTTGGCAGTAGAAAATCTTAACAGTATATTTGACCTCTCAGCTTCCCTATCAAATCTAAAAATCTCAAATAGAAAACCGAAGAAAATTAACAATAATGACAAATGGTTTGATGAAGAATGCAAAAATCTAAGAAAGAAATTGAGAAACCTGTCCAACCAAAAACATAGAGACCCGGAAAACCTGAGTCTACGCCTTCACTATGGTGAATCACTAAAACAATACAGAAATACACTACGGAAAAAGAAGGAACAGCATGTCAGAAATCAGCTCAATGCAATTGAAGAATCCATAGACTCTAACCACTTCTGGGAAAATTGGAAAACACTAAACAAACAACAACACGAAGAATTATCTATCCAAAATGGAGATGTATGGGTAAACCACTTCTCCAATCTTTTTGGCTCTATAACAAAGAATAAAGAGCAAAAACATATACATGATCAAATACAGATCTTAGAATCAACTATTAAAGACGACCAGAACCCACTGGATTCTCCAATTACATTGAATGAGTTACAGGACAAAATAAAAACCCTCCAACCCAAAAAGGCCTGTGGTGTTGATGGTATCCTCAATGAAAAGATCAAATATACAGACAACAAATTCCAATTGGCTATACTAAAACTCTTTAACATCATACTTAGCTCTGGCATCTTCCCCAATATTTGGAACCAAGGACTGATCACCCCAATCCACAAAAGTGGAGACAAATTTGACCCCAATAACTACCGTGGAATATGTGTCAACAGTAACCTTGGGAAAATCCTCTGCATTATTATTAACAGCAGACTCGTACATTTCCTCAATGAAAACAATGTACTGAGCAAATGTCAAATTGGCTTTTTACCAAATTACCGTACAACAGACCATGTATTCACCCTGCACACCCTAATTGACAACCAAACAAACCAAAACAAAGGCAAAGTCTTCTCATGCTTTGTTGATTTCAAAAAAGCCTTCGACTCAATCTGGCATGAGGGTCTGCTATACAAACTGATGGAAAGTGGTGTTGGGGGTAAAACATACGACATTATAAAATCCATGTACACAAACAACAAGTGTGCGGTTAAAATTGGCAAAAAACACACACATTTCTTCACACAGGGTCGTGGGGTTAGACAGGGATGCAGCTTAAGCCCCACCCTCTTCAACATATATATCAACGAATAGGCGCGGGCACTAGAAAAGTCGGCAGCACCCGGCCTCCCCCTGCTAGAATCCGAAGTCAAATGTCTGCTGTTTGCCGATGATCTGGTGCTTCTGTCACCAACCAAGGAGGGCCTACAGCAGCACCTAGATCTTATGCACAGATTCTGTCAGACCTGGGCCCTGACAGTAAATCTCAGTAAGACCAAAATAATGGTGTTCCAAAAAAGGTCCAGTCACCAGGACCACAAATACAAATTCCATCTAGACACTGTTGCCCTAGAGCACACAAAAAACTATACATACCTTGGCCTAAACATCAGCGCCACAGGTAACTTCCACAAAGCTGTGAACGATCTGAGAGACAAGGCAAGAAGGGCATTCTATGCCATCAAAAGAAACATAAATTTCAACATACCAATTAGGATTTGGCTAAAAATACTTGAATCAGTCATAGAGCCCATTGCCCTTTATGGTTGTGAGGTCTGGGGTCCGCTCACCAACCAAGACTTCACAAAATGGGACAAACACCAAATTGAGACTCTGCACGCAGAATTCTGCAAAAATATCCTCCGTGTACAACGTAGAACACCAAATAATGCATGCAGAGCAGAATTAGGCCGATACCCACTAATTATCAAAATCCAGAAAAGAGCCGTAAAATTCTACAACCACCTAAAAGGAAGTGATTCACAAACCTTCCATAACAAAGCCATCACCTACAGAGAGATGAACCTGGAGAAGAGTCCCCTAAGCAAGCTGGTCCTGGGGCTCTGTTCACAAACACAAACACACCCTACAGAGCCCCAGGACAACAGCACAATTAGACCAAACCAAATCATGAGAAAACAAAAAGATAATTACTTGACACATTGGAAAGAATTAACAAAAAAACAGAGCAAACTAGAATGCTATTTGGCCCTAAACAGAGAGTACACAGCGGCAGAATACCTGACCACTGTGACTGACCCAAAATTAAGGAAAGCTTTGACTATTTACAGACTCAGTGAGCATAGCCTTGCTATTGAGAAAGGCCGCCGTAGGCAGACATGGCTCTCAAGAGAAGACAGGCTATGTGCTCACTGCCCACAAAATGAGGTGGAAACTGAGCTGCACTTCCTAACCTCCTGCCCAATGTATGACCATATTAGAGAGACATATTTCCCTCAGATTACACAGATCCACAAAGAATTCGAAAACAAATCCAAATTTGAAAAACTCCCATATCTACTGGGTGAAATTCCACAGTGTGCCATCACAGCAGCAAGATTTGTGACCTGTTGCCACGAGAAAAGGGCAACCAGTGAAGAACACACACCATTGTAAATACAACCCATATTTATGCTTATTTATTTTATCTTGTGTCCTTTAACCATTTGTACATTGTTAAAACACTGTATATATATATATATAATATGACATTTGTAATGTCTTTACTGTTTTGAAACCTCTGTATGTGTAATGTTTACTGTTAATTTTTGTTGTTTTTCACTTTATATATTCACTTTGTATGTTGTCTACCTCACTTGCTTTGGCAATGTTAACACATGTTTCCCATGCCAATAAAGCCCTTGAATTGAATTGAATTGAATTGAAACAAGGAGATAGAGAGAGAGGAGAGAGAGAAACAAGGAGATAGAGAGAGAGGAGAGAGAGAAACAATGAAATAGAGAGAGAGGAGAGAGAAATACAAGGATATATAGAGAGAGGAGAGAGAGAAACAAGGAGATAGAGAGAAGGAGAGAGAGAAACAAGGATATAGAGAGAGAGGAGAGAGAGAAACAAGGAGATATAGAGATAGGAGAGAGAGAAACATGGAGATAGAGAGATAGGAGAGAGAGAGGAGAGAGAGAAACAAGGAGATAAAGAGAGAGGAGAGAGAGAAACAAGGAAATAGAGAGAGAGGAGAGAGAGGAGAGAGAGAAACATGGAGATAGAGAGAGGGGAGAGAGAGAAACAAGGAGATAGAGAGAGAGAAGAGAAAAAAACAAAGAGATAGAGAGAGAGGAGAGAGAGAAACAAGGAGATAGAGAGAGAGAGGAGATAGAGAAACAAGGATATATAGAGAGAGGAGAGAGAGAAACAAGGAGATAGAGAGAAACAAGGAGATGGAGAGAGAGGAGAGAGAGAAACATGGAGATAGAGAGATAGGAGAGAGAGAGGAGAGAGAGAAACAAGGAGATAGAGAGATAGGAGAGAGAGAGGAGAGAGAGAAACATGGAGATAGAGAGAGAGGAGAGAGAGAAACATGGAGATAGAGAGAGAGGAGAGAGAGAAACAAGGAGATAGAGAGAGAGGAGAGAGAGAAACAAGGAGATAGAGAGATAGGAGAGAGAGAGGAGAGAGAAACAAGGAGATAGAGAGAGAGGAGAGAGAGAAACAAGGAGATAGAGAGATAGGAGAGAGAGAGGAGAGAGAAACAAGGAGATAGAGAGATAGGAGAGAGAGAGGAGAGAGAAACAAGGAGATAGAGAGATAGGAGAGAGAGAGGAGAGAGAGAAACAAAGAGATAGAGAGAGAGGAGAGAGAGAAACAAGGAGATAGAGAGAGAGGAGAGAGAGAAACAAGGAGATAGAGAGATAGGAGAGAGAGAGGAGAGAGAAACAAGGAGATAGAGAGAGAGGAGAGAGAGAAACAAGGAGATAGAGAGATAGGAGAGAGAGAGGAGAGAGAAACAAGGAGATTGAGAGATAGGAGAGAGAGAGGAGAGAGAAACAAGGAGATAGAGAGAGAGGAGAGAGAGAAACAAGGAGATAGAGAGAGAGGAGAGAGAGAATCACCTGAGAAGCTCCCCAGCATGGTGTCACTGTTGTCTCCTCCATCAAACACCTCTAGAGAATCCCAGTTCTGTTCAGTCACAAAACTGATCACCTGGATCTGAGGAGGAGAGAGAAGGATTTGAGGAGAGGAGAGGTGAAGAGAGGATTTGAGGAGAGGAGAGGACAAGAGAGGAGAGGACAGGACAGGAGAGGGAAAAAGAGGGAATGAGAGGAGAAGAGAGGAGATGAGAGGAGGGAGGGAGGGAGGGAGGGGATAGAAGAGAGCAGGGGAGAGGAGAGGGAAGCAGAGAGGAGAGGAGAGGAGAGGAGAGGAGAGGAGAGGAGAGTATACTGTAGGTAGGGGTAAAGTGACTAGACAACAGGATAGAAGCTTGTGGGTAGAAGCTGTTCAGGAAATGTTTAAAGGCTGTTCAAGACAGACTCAATGAAAAGCTTCTGAAAGGTGCGTGAAAAAATATAGCGGTAAGATACTCAGAGGTTCATACCTGTATTCCTGATCCTTCCGGGACCGTGATCTTCCAGACACAGTTGAGGCTGTTGAGATAGGGCTCAGGAAAACCAGGAGACAGGATGGTACCGGTCCTCTGGGTCAGATTACCACCACATGGTACTGGAGGGAGTGAGGGAGGGGAGAGGGAGGAGGGAGGGGAGGGAGGGAGTGAGGGAGGGAGGGAGGGAGGGAGGGAGGGAGGGAGGGAGGGAGGGAGGGAGGGAGGGAGGGAGGGAGGGAGGGAGGGAAATGAAATAGAGAGAAAGAAAAGTACAAGACAAGTAAAAACAAGTAAAGAGAGAGAACAACATGAACCAAACAGGGAAATTATCGTATCGCAGTGGAAGGGAGGGAGGGAGGGAGGGAGGGAGGAGGGAGGGAGGGAGGGAGGGAGGGAGGGAGGGAGGGAGGGAGGGAGGGAGGGAGGGAAATGAAATAGAGAGAAAGAAAAGTACAAGACAAGTAAAAACAAGTAAAGAGAGAGAACAACATGAACCAAACAGGGAAATTATCGTATCGCAGTGGAAGACATCCCTGTTTCCAATGTGTTAATGCAGTGGAAGACATTCTGCATCCCTGTTTCCAATGTGTTAACGCAGTGGAAGACATTCTGCATCCCTGTTTCCAATATGTTACCACAGGGGAAGACATTCTGCATCTCTGTTTCCAATGTGTTAACACAGGGGAAGACATTCTGCATCTCTGTTTCCTATGTGTTAATACAGGGGAAGACATTCTACATCTGTTTCCTATGTGTTAACACAGGGGAAGACATTCTACATCTGTTTCCTATGTGTTAACACAGTGTTCCCTGCTTGCTGCCACATCTGGAGGCTGCACTGGAGCGCACAGGTGAACATCTGCCTCATCAGCGGGTTTCAAGGAGTGTGTGTGTGTGTGTGTGTGTGTGTGTGTGTGTGTGTGTGTGTGTGTTTGACCCACAGCAGTACTGTCACCTGTGTGATCGCATGGCTGCGTTTGGACTGTTTGCTAGGGGCGATGGGATGGCTGGCAGCCTACATCAATCTGGGAGGGGTTAGTTAGTTAGAGTCCCCCCTTATCAGAGGAGACAGGTGTGTCTCTGTGTCCTACCTATACAGGTGTGTCTCTGTGTCCTACCTATACAGGTGTGTCTCTGTGTCCTACCTATACAGGTGTATCTCTGTGTCCTACCTATACAGGTGTGTCTCTGTGTCCTACCTATACAGGTGTGTCTCTGTGTCCTACCTATACAGGTGTGTCTCTGTGTCCTACCTATACAGGTGTATCTCTGTGTCCTACCTATACAGATGTGTCTCTGTGTCCTACCTAAACAGGTGTGTCTCTGTGTCCTACCTATACAGGTGTGTCTCTGTGTCCTACCTATACAGGTGTGTCTCTGTGTCCTACCTATACAAGTGTGTCTCTGTGTCCTATCTATACAGGTGTGTCTCTGTGTCCTACCTATACAGGTGTGTCTCTGTGTCCTACCTATACAGGTGTGTCTCTGTGTCCTACCTATACAGGTATGTCTGTGTGTCCTACCTATACAGCTGGGTATAGATGAGTTCCAGTTAGCCAGGGCGTTGGGGACAGTCAGACACTCTATGGCGGTGGATCCCTCCAATACGTATCCGGGGGAACATTCAAAGCGGATCACGGCTCCCACGGCAAAGTTATTCCCCGTCCTCCTCCCGTTCCTGGGCTCTGGGACTGAAGTGCACTGGGTGGCGCTGGTCCTTGGCACCGCTGTAGAGGAAGAGAAGAAGAGTGTTCGTCTGGTCACTGTAGCTTTACAGTAGTGATTAGTAGTGATTATCTAGAACCCTGAGTTTCTCCTGACAAGGGAAACTCCGGCCCCTAATTAAACCTCCTGTTCAGAGGAAAAATACTGTAATAAAAAAAAAAAAATACTGTATTAAATGTTATTTTATAGTAGATCAGCTTTAATATTGCAGATACTGTAGATTGTGGCTTCTATCAACGTAATTGTCTGAATAATTTCCCCCTGTATGTAACCTTTGTTTAAAGTGGCAGTTAAGAACAACTTCTTCTTTACAATGGCGGCCGACCCCGGCCGACCCCGGCCGACCCCGGCCAAACCTGAATAACGCTGGGCACCGCCCTACGGGACTCCCAATCACAGCCGGAAGTGATACATCCTGAATTTCAACCAAGGTCTGTAGTGATGCCGATAGTGGACAGCCTTGTTTTTACTCCTCTAGATAGTTTAGTTCTTTCTGAGAAGTAGACATTATTTACTATTTTACACCTGCTGGTTACTATACATGACTGTAATCTATTGTATTAGAGTCCAAGCAGTCCAGGTATTTATGTATAAATTTTAGTCAGACTTTCTCAAAAGTCTTTTCAAAGTCAGCTATGAACACCAGGCCTGGTGTAGTACTTGTCTTATATTATCTCCAATGTATCGTCCATGTAAAAAACCTGTCTGATTAGGATGAATAATATCCGACAAAACCTTTTTAATTCTATGCGACAAGCTAGAAATGTGTTACATCCCAACACTGAACTAACTGTAAGGTGACTCCTATGTGTTACATCCCAACACTGAACTAACTGTAAGGTGACTCCTATGTGTTACATCCCAACACTGAACTAACTGTAAGGCGACTCCTATGTGTTACATCCCAACACTGAACTAACTGTAAGGTGACTCCTATGTGTTACATCCCAACACTGAACTAACTGTAAGGCGACTCCTATGTGTTACATCCCAACACTGAACTAACTGTAAGGTGACTCCTATGTTTCACATCCAAACACTGAACTAACTGTAAGGTGACTCTAATGTTTTAATGGACTGGGTCTTTATATTGACCACTTTGGGTACTGTTTCAGTAATAATGACATCAGACCTTCTTGTTGAGTGTCTGATATAATCTACCATTTATACAGGAGTGGTTAAAACGTGCTAATAACGGACCTCTGAGGACAGGGACGTAGGTTATACCTCAACTGGTCTGCCATCCAGCCCTGGACGTTTCCCTTACCTGCATCAAGAAGTTCCTCCTCTGTAATTTAACCTTCACATTAATCTTTCTGTACGACTATTAATTTGACGTTATTAATAGAAAAATGAATCCTTTACAATTAACTTCAGTTAGAGGAGATGGAAGAGACTGAAAAAAATATATATATATATATATATAGTTAAAATACTTTGCTTCCTCTTTGAAAATATAGTTTGGGGAATCACCGACGAGTCATTTGTAACAAGTTTCTGTAAATTTCCCTTCTGAAGATCAAAAAATTATTTTGTGTATTTTTCCAAATATTCCATCCAGTTTTCTTTATTTTTTATAATATATTACACTGGATCTTTCTTGAATAAGTTCCTCCATTTATTTTTGTTTTTCTTCTAACTTATTCTGTGCCTCTATGGTACAGTTTTTATTGCTGTCTATTTGTACTGTTAGTCCTTCCATTTCCTTTGTTAACATAGACTCTTCTGACCTAAATTGCTTTTTGTTTTAAAGATGAGAATTGAATTGCAGGGAAAAAGTTTGTTATAAATTCTTCTGTCTTTGTGAAAAACAAGTTGTCATCTGTGACGGCCCCTTCCTGCTCTGTTTACTGGGTTTTGATGTGCTTACTTCCTGCAGGAGATTGGTGGGCGGAGTAGGAGAGGTGGGCGAGCTGGGAGGGTCGTCAGTGCCGATGGGGCACAACTGTGACAGCTCAGCTGTGGCATAAAGACACTGTTTCCCCATTCAGCAAGAGAGTCCATGTATATCTCACTAGGTCAGGATATTAAACCTCCATGTATATCTCACTAGGTCAGGATATTAAACCTCCTCCATGTATATCTCACTAGGTCAGGATATTAAACCTCCTCCATGTATATCTCACTAGGTCAGGATATTAAACCTCCTCCATGTATATCTCACTAGGTCAGGATATTAAACCTCCTCCATGTATATCTCACTAGGACAGGATATTAAACCTCCATGTATATCTCACTAGGTCAGGATATTAAACCTCCATGTATATCTCACTAGGTCAGGATATTAAACCTCCTCCATGTATATCTCACTAGCTCAGGGTATTAAACCTCCTCCATGTATATCTCACTAGGTCAGGATATTAAACCTCCTCCATGTATATCTCACTAGGTCAGGATATTAAACCTCCTCCATGTATATCTCACTAGGTCAGGATATTAAACCTCCTCCATGTATATCTCACTAGGTCAGGGTATTTAACCTCCATGTATATCTCACTAGGTCAGGATATTAAACCTCCTCCATGTATACCTCACTAGGTCAGGATATTAAACCTCCTCCATGTATATCTCACTAGGTCAGGGAATTAAACCTCCTCCATGTATATCTCACTAGGTCAGGATATTAAACCTCCTCCATGTATATCTCACTAGGTCAGGGTATTAAACCTCCTCCATGTATATCTCACTAGGTCAGGGTATTAAACCTCCTCCATGTATATCTCACTAGGTCAGGATATTAAACCTCCTCCATGTATATCTCACTAGGTCAGGATATTAAACCTCCTCCATATATATCTCACTAGGTCAGGATATTAAAACTCCTCCATGTATATCTCACTAGGTCAAG
Organism: Oncorhynchus clarkii lewisi; assembly: GCF_045791955.1. Classification (NCBI taxonomy): domain Eukaryota; kingdom Metazoa; phylum Chordata; class Actinopteri; order Salmoniformes; family Salmonidae; genus Oncorhynchus; species Oncorhynchus clarkii. The sequence continues at coordinate 3,214,256 of NC_092178.1, forward strand.
ATATTAAACCTCCTCCATGTATATCTCACTAGGTCAGGAAATTTAACCTCCATGTATATCTCACTAGGTCAGGATATTAAACCTCCTCCATGTATATCTCACTAGGTCAGGATATTAAACCTCCTCCATGTATATCTCACTAGGTCAGGATATTTAACCTCCATGTATATCTCACTAGGTCAGGATATTAAACCTCCTCCATGTATATCTCACTAGGTCAGGATATTAAACCTCCTCCATGTATATCTCACTAGGTCAGGGTATTAAACCTCCTCCATGTATATCTCACTAGGTCAGGGTATTAAACCTCCTCCATGTATATCTCACTAGGTCAGGATATTAAACCTCCTCCATGTATATCTCACTAGGTCAGGGTATTAAACCTCCTCCATGTATATCTCACTAGGTCAGGATATTAAACCTCCTCCATGTATATCTCACTAGGTCAGGATATTAAACCTCCTCCATGTATATCTCACTAGGTCAGGATATTAAACCTCCTCCATGTATATCTCACTAGGTCAAGATATTAAACCTCCTCCATGTATATCTCACTAGGACAGGATATTAAACCCCCATGTATATAACTCACTAGGTCAGGATATTAAACCTCCTCCATGTATATCTCACTAGGTCAGGATATTAAACCTCCTCCATGTATATCTCACTAGGTCAGGGTATTAAGCCTCCTCCATGTATATCTCACTAGGTCAGGATATTAAACCTCCTCCATGTATATCTCACTAGGTCAGGATATTAAACCTCCTCCATGTATATCTCACTAGGTCAGGATATTAAACCTCCTCCATGTATAGCTCACTAGGTCAGGATGTTAAACCTCCTCCATATATATCTCACTAGGTCAGGGTATTAAACCTCCTCCATGTATATCTCACTAGGTCAGGATATTAAACCTCCTCCATGTATATCTCACTAGGTCAGGATATTAAACCTCCTCCATGTATATCTCACTAGGTCAGGGTATTAAACCTCCTCCATGTATATCTCACTAGGTCAGGATATTAAACCTCCTCCATGTATATCTCACTAGGTCAGGATATTAAACCTCCATGTATCTCTCACTAGGTCAGGATATTAAACCTCCTCCATGTATATCTCACTAGGTCAGGATATTAAACCTCCTCCATGTATATCTCACTAGGTCAGGATATTAATTCCTCCTCCATATATATCTCACTAGGTCAGGATATTAAACCTCCTCCATGTATATCTCACTAGGTCAGGGTATTAAACCTCCTCCATGTATATCTCACTAGGTCAGGATTTTAAACCTCCTCCATGTATATCTCACTAGGTCAGGATATTAATAAACCTCCTCCATGTATATCTCACTAGGTCAGGATGTTAAACCTCCCCCATGTATATCTCACTAGGTCAGGATATTAAACCTCCCCCATGTATATCTCACTAGGTCAGGATATTAAACCTCCTCCATATATATCTCACTAGGTCAGGATATTTAACCTCCATGTATATCTCACTAGGTCAGGATATTAAACCTCCTCCATGTATAGCTCACTAGGTCAGGATGTTAAACCTCCTCCATATATATCTCACTAGGTCAGGGTATTAAACCTCCTCCATGTATATCTCACTAGGTCAGGATATTAAACCTCCTCCATGTATATCTCACTAGGTCAGGATATTAAACCTCCTCCATGTATATCTCACTAGGTCAGGGTATTAAACCTCCTCCATGTATATCTCACTAGGTCAGGATATTAAACCTCCTCCATGTATATCTCACTAGGTCAGGATATTAAACCTCCTCCATGTATATCTCACTAGGTCAGGATATTAAACCTCCATGTATCTCTCACTAGGTCAGGATATTAAACCTCCTCCATGTATATCTCACTAGGTCAGGATATTAAACCTCCTCCATGTATATCTCACTAGGTCAGGATATTAATTCCTCCTCCATATATATCTCACTAGGTCAGGATATTAAACCTCCTCCATGTATATCTCACTAGGTCAGGGTATTAAACCTCCTCCATGTATATCTCACTAGGTCAGGATTTTAAACCTCCTCCATGTATATCTCACTAGGTCAGGATATTAATAAACCTCCTCCATGTATATCTCACTAGGTCAGGATGTTAAACCTCCCCCATGTATATCTCACTAGGTCAGGATATTAAACCTCCCCCATGTATATCTCACTAGGTCAGGATATTAAACCTCCTCCATATATATCTCACTAGGTCAGGATATTTAACCTCCATGTATATCTCACTAGGTCAGGATATTTAACCTCCTCCATGTATATCTCACTAGGTCAGGATATTTAACCTCCTCCATGTATATCTCACTAGGTCAGGATATTAAACCTCCTCCATGTATATCTCACTAGGTCAGGATATTAAACCTCCTCCATGTATATCTCACTAGGTCAGGATATTAAACCTCCTCCATGTATATCTCACTAGGTCAGGATATTAAACCTCCTCCATGTATATCTCACTAGGACAGGATATTAAACCCCCATGTATATAACTCACTAGGTCAGGATATTAAACCTCCTCCATGTATATCTCACTAGGTCAGGGTATTAAACCTCCTCCATGTATATCTCACTAGGTCAGGATGTTAAACCTCCTCCATATATATCTCACTAGGTCAGGGTATTAAACCTCCTCCATATATATCTCACTAGGTCAGGATATTAATAAACCTCCTCCATATATATCTCACTAGGTCAGGATATTAATAAACCTCATCCATTTATATCTCACTAGGTCAGGATATTAAACCTCCTCCATGTATATCTCACTAGGTCAGGATATTAATAAACCTCCTCCATGTATATCTCACTAGGTCAGGGTATTAAACCTCTTCCATGTATATCTCACTAGGTCAGGATAATAAACCTCCATGTATATCTCACTAGGTCAGGATATTAAACCTCCTCCATATATATCTCACTAGGTCAGGATATTAAACCTCCATGTATCCACTAGTTCCAATATAACCATGAAAGACCATGAGGGTGCTAGTTTGTATTGTGATTTCCTTCATGGTCAATTGAGTAATTCATCCGTTATGGTGGAAAATTGCAGGATTAGGTTATAATAATTGTATTGCATCAAACGGTTGTTTTATGCAACAGAATAGAGGGTTCTTATAACTATTGTATGTGTGTGTGTTCTACTGAGGATGAGCCTCTGGGAGATAACACTGACAGAGGAGATGTACGATGTCTTTTGGGTGATAAAACCTAAAGAGCTTTCCAGAGAACATGAGTTAATGTTTCTGTTCTATACCGTACCAGGGAGACATGGTTCCAGTGTGGAGTCGGAGGGCCAGACCCTGGTCTCTACCCAATGAGAACTGTTGACACAGCAGATACTCTCTGTTATGAATTATTGCTATCTTTCATACAAATCTTAACCTTGTGAGCCATTCTATAAATATGTTGGTAGTCATGTAGGTAGAGGTAAAGGGGTGTATCTTAGCTATAAAAGACCTTTGTACTTTTGTCTCTGGGCCCCTCAACGAATCATCTGAGCGTGATTCGTCGACCAGCCATCCTTATCGTAGAGCACTTAATTGATTCACTTTATATGTGTGTGTTGTATTAACCTGCTCCTTTATTTAATAAGTGATTAAAGATGTAGTTTAAGAATAACTCTGACTTGTGTGATAAGTTTGTCTCTCCTCATTTCCACACAGTATTATAATCTTCCATAATAATAATAGGGTCTTGTATTGTTTGAGAGCTTGATGATTTATTATACAGTATATATTCTCAAAGATGCGTGGATCATCATTATTTGAACCATATAGATAAATGAGCCATATCTGTTTACGGTCCAATAACATACGGTCCAATAACATACGGTCCAATAACATACGGTCCAATAACATACGGTACAATAACATACGGTCCAATAACATACGGTCCATTAACATACGGGGTAATAACATACGGGGTAAAAATATACGGTCCAATAACATACGGTACAATAATATACGGTCCAATAACATACGGTCCATTAACATACAGGGTAATAACATACGGGGTAAAAATATACAGTCCAATAACACACGGTCCAATAACATACGGTCCAATAACACACGGTCCAATAACATAAGGCCCAATAACATAGGGTCCAATAACATACGGTCCAATAACATATGAGGTAATAACACACGGTCCATTAATATACGGGGTAATGACATACGGTCCAATAACATACGGTCCAATGACATACGGGGTAATAACATACGGTCCATTAATATACGGGGTAATAACATACGGTCCAATAACATACGGTCCATTAATATACGGGGTAATAACAAATGGTCCAATAACATACGGTCCAATAACATACGGTCCAATAACATACGGTCCATTAATATACGGGGTAAGAACATACGGTCCAATAACATATGGTCCATTAATATACGGGGTAATAACATACAGGGTAAAAATATACGGTCCAATAACATACGGTCCAATAACATACGATCCAATAACATACGATCCAATAACACACGGTCCAATAACATAAGGTCCAATAACATACGGTCCAATAACATACGGTCCAATAACATATGAGGTAATAACATACGGTCCAATAACATACGGGGTAATAAAATACGGTCCATTAATATACGGGGTAATAACATACGGTCCAATAACATACGGTCCAATAACATACGGTCCAATAACATACGGTCCATTAATATACGGGGTAAGAACATACGGTCCAATAACATATGGTCCATTAATATACGGGGTAATAACATACAGGGTAAAAATATACGGTCCAATAACATACGGTCCAATAACATACGATCCAATAACATACGATCCAATAACACACGGTCCAATAACATAAGGTCCAATAACATACGGTCCAATAACATACGGTCCAATAACATATGAGGTAATAACATACGGTCCAATAACATACGGGGTAATAACATACGGGGGTAATGACATACGGTCCAATAACATACAGGGTAATAACATACGGTCCAATAACATATGGTCCAATAACATACGGTCCAATAACATATGGTCCAATAACATATGGGGTAACAACATACGGTCCAATAACACACGATCCAATAACATATGGTCCAATAACATACGGGGTAATAACATACGGTCCAATAACACACGGTCCAATAACATATGGGGTAATGACATACGGTCCAATAACATCTGGTTCAATAACATACGGGGTAATAACATACGGTCCAATAACACACGGTCCAATAACATAAGGTCCAATAACATACGGTCCAATAACATAAGGTCCAATAACATACGGTCCAATAACATACGGTCCATTAACCTGTTGGATCTCTAAGGGCGCTATTTCATTTTTGGATAAAAAACGTTCCCGTTTTAAGCGCGATATTTTGTCACGAAAAGATGCTCGACTATGCATATTCTTGACAGTTTTTGAAAGAAAACACTCTGAAGTTTCAGAATCTGCAAAGATATTGTCTGTAAGTGCCCCAGAACTCATTCTACAGGCGAAACCAAGATGATGCGTCAAGCAGGAAATGAGCAGAATCTCTGAAGCTCTGTTTTCCATTGTCTCCTTATATGGCTGTAATTGCGCAAGGAATGAGCCTACACTTTCTGTCGTTTTCCCAAGGTGTTTACAGCATTGTGACGTATTTGTAGGCATATCATTGGAAGATTTACCATAAGAGACTACATTTTCCAAGTGTCCGCCTGGTGTCCTGCGTGGAATTCGGTGCGCAAACGCCAGCTGCTTGTCCTTTTCCATTTGATTGAGGGGAGAAACCATGCTTCCACGAACGATATATCATTGAAGAGATATGTGAAAAACACCTTGAGGATTGATTCTAAACAACGTTTGCCATGTTTTCAGTCGATATTATGGAGTTAATTTGGAAAAAAGTTCGCGTTTTGAGGACTGAATTTTCGTTTTTTTTTTGGCAGCCAAATGTGATGTGCAAAACCGAGCTATTTCTAATACACAAAGAATCTTTTTGGGAAAAACTGAGCATCTGCTATCTAACTGAGAGTCTCCTCATTGAAAACATCCAAAGTTCTTCAAAGGTAAATGATTTTATTTGAAGGCTTTTATGTTTTTGTTGAAATCTTGCGTGCTGGATGCTAACGCTAATGCTAACGCTAAATGCTACGCTAGCTAGCCACTTTTACACAAATTATTGTTTTCCTATGGTTGAGAAGCATATTTTGTAAATCTGAGATGACAGCGTTGTTTACAAAAGGCTAAGCTTGAGAGATGGCATATGTATTTCATTTCATTTGCGATTTTCATGAATAGTTAACGTTGCGTTATGGTAATGAGCTTAGGTCTGTAAATAGAATCCCGGATCCGGGTTTGGTCGACGCAACAGGTTAACATACGGTGTAATAACATACGGTCCAATAACATACGGTCCAATAACATACGGTCCAATAACATATGGGGCAATAACACACGGTCCAATAACATACGGTCCAATAACATACGGTCCAATAACATACGGTCCAATAACATACGGTCCAATAACATACAGGGTAATAACACACGGTCCAATGACATATGGTCCAATAACATACGGTCCAATAACACACGGTCCAATAACACACGGTCCAATAACATACGGGGTAAAAACATACAGTCCAACAATATATGGTGTAATGACATACGGTCCAATAACATACGGTCCAATAACATACAGGGTAATAACATATGGTGCAATAACATATGGGGTAATAACATACCGTCCAATAACATACGGTCCAATAACATACGGTCCAATAGCATACGGTTCAATGAAATACGGTCCAATAACATACGGTCCAATGACATACGGGGTAATAACATACGGTCCATTAATATACGGGGTAATAACATACGGTCCAATAACATACGGTCCATTAATATACGGGGTAATAACAAATGGTCCAATAACATACGGTCCAATAACATAGGAGGTAATAACATACGGTCCAATAACATACGGGGTAATAACATACGGTCCATTAATATACGGGGTAATAACATACGGTCCAATAACATACGGTCCAATAACATACGGTCCAATAACATACGGTCCAATAACATACGGTCCATTAATATACGGGGTAATAACATACGGGGTAAAAATATACGGTCCAATAACATACGGTTCAATAACATATGGTCCAATAACATACGGTCCAAAAACACACGGTCCAATAACATAAGGTCCAATAACATAGGGTCCAATAACATACGTTCCAATAACATATGAGGTAATAACATACGGTCCAATAACATACGGGGTAATAACATACGGGGTAATGACATACGGTCTAATAATATACGGTCCAATAACATACAGGGTAATAACATACGGTCCAATAACATATGGTCCAATAACATACGGTCCAATAACATATGGTCCAATAACATACGGGGTAATAACATACGGTCCAATAACACACGGTCCAATAACATATGGTCCAATAACATATGGGGTAATAACATACAGTCCAATAACATCTGGTCCAATAACATACGGGATAATAACATACGGTCCAATAACACACGGTCCAATTACATAAGGTACAATAACATACGGTCCAATAACATACGTTCCAATAACATACAGGGTAATAACATACGGTCCAATAACATACGGTCCAATAACATACGGTCCAATGACATACGGTCCAATAACACACGGTCCAGTAACACACGGTCCAATAACATACAGGGTAAAAACATACGGTCCAATAACATACGGTCCATTAACATACGGTCCAATAACATATGGGGTAATGACATACGGTCCAATAACATACGGTCCAATAACATACGGGGTAAAAACATATGGTCCAATAACATATGGGGTAATGACATACGGTCCAATAACATACGGTCCAATAACATACGGTCCAATAACATACGGTCCAATAACATATGGGGTAATAACATACGGGGTAATAACATACGGTACAATAACATACTGTAAAATAACATACGGTCCAATAACATACGGTCCAATAACATACGGTCCAATAACATACGGTCCAATAACATACGGGGTAATAACATACGGGGTAATAACATACGGTACAATAACATACTGTAAAATAACATACGGTCCAATAACATACGGTCCAATAACACACGGTACAATAACACACGGTCCATTAACATACGGTCCAATAACATACGATCCAATAACACACGGTCCAATAACAAAAGGTCCAATAACATACGGTCCAATAACATACGGTCCAATAACATACGGTCCAATAACATACGGTCCAATAACATATGGTCCAATAACATACGGTCCAATAACATACGGTCCAATAACATATGGGGTAATGACATACTGTTAAATAACATACGGTCCAATGACATACGGTCCAATAACATACGGTCCAATAACATATGGGGTAATGACATACGGTCCAATAACGTACGGTCCAATAACGTATGGGGTAATGACATACGTCCAATAACATACGGTCCAATAACGTACGGTCCAATAACATATGGGGTAATGACTTACGGTCCAATAACATACGGGGTAGTAACATACGGGTTAATAACATACGGTCCCATACGGTTCAATGACAAACGGTTCATCTGTTTGGATGGTAAGAATGTTACAAATAATATCATCACCCATTTTGAGTTTCATCACCCACGGGGAAAGTAACCAAGGTATTTCCCCTCTATATGTATAGAATGAGTTTCCTGTAACAATAGATATTATATTCCTTCTGTTTTAGAAATGTAAAGACAGATCATTATCTAGACACCTATAGTTTACCCTTTAGCACAGTTAAACATGGTTAGAGACCTATAGTTTACCCTTTAGCACAGTTAAACCATGTAGATAGAGACCTATAGTTTACCCTTTAGCACAGTTAAACCATGTAGATAGAGACCTGTAGTTTACCCTTTAGCACAGTTAAACATGGTTAGAGACCTATAGTTTACCCTTTAGCACAGTTAAACATGGTTAGAGACCTATAGTTAACCCTTTAGCACAGTTAAACATGGTTAGACACCTATAGTTAACCCTTTAGCACAGTTAAACATGGTTAGACACCTATAGTTAACCCTTTAGCACAGTTAAACATGGTTAGAGACCTATAGTTTACCCTTTAGCACAGTTAAACCATGTAGATAGAGACCTGTAGTTTACCCTTTAGCACAGTTAAACCATGTAGATAGAGACCTGTAGTTTACCCTTTAGCACAGTTAAACATGGTTAGACACCTATAGTTTACCCTTTAGCACAGTTAAACATGGTTAGAGACCTATAGTTTACCCTTTAGCAGAGTTAAACATGGTTAGACACCTATAGTTTACCCTTTAGCACAGTTAAACATGGTTAGAGACCTATAGTTTACCCTTTAGCAGAGTTAAACCATGTAGATAGAGACCTATAGTTTACCCTTTAGCAGAGTTAAACATGGTTAGACACCTATAGTTTACCCTTTAGCACAGTTAAACCATGTAGATAGAGACCTGTAGTTTACCCTTTAGCACAGTTAAACATGGTTAGAGACCTATAGTTTACCCTTTAGCACAGTTAAACATGGTTAGAGACCTATAGTTAACCCTTTAGCACAGTTAAACATGGTTAGACACCTATAGTTAACCCTTTAGCACAGTTAAACATGGTTAGACACCTATAGTTAACCCTTTAGCACAGTTAAACATGGTTAGAGACCTATAGTTTACCCTTTAGCACAGTTAAACCATGTAGATAGAGACCTGTAGTTTACCCTTTAGCACAGTTAAACCATGTAGATAGAGACCTGTAGTTTACCCTTTAGCACAGTTAAACATGGTTAGACACCTATAGTTTACCCTTTAGCACAGTTAAACATGGTTAGAGACCTATAGTTTACCCTTTAGCAGAGTTAAACATGGTTAGACACCTATAGTTTACCCTTTAGCACAGTTAAACATGGTTAGAGACCTATAGTTTACCCTTTAGCAGAGTTAAACCATGTAGATAGAGACCTATAGTTTACCCTTTAGCAGAGTTAAACATGGTTAGACACCTATAGTTTACCCTTTAGCACAGTTAAACCATGTAGATAGAGACCTATAGTTTACCCTTTAGCACATTTAAACATGGTTAGAGACCTATAGTTAACACTTTAGCACAGTTAAACCATGTAGATAGAGACCTATAGTTTACACTTTAGCACAGTTAAACCATGTAGATAGAGACCTATAGTTTACCCTTTAGCACAGTTAAACCATGTAGATAGAGACCTATAGTTTACCCTTTAGCACAGTTAAACATGGTTAGAGACCTATAGTTAACCCTTTAGCCCAGTTAAACCATGTAGATAGATACCTATAGTTAACCCTTTAGCACAGTTAAACAATGTAGATAGAGACCTATAGTTTACCCTTTAGCACAGTTAAACCATGTAGATAGAGACCTATAGTTTACCCTTTAGCACAGTTAAACATGGTTAGAGACCTATAGTTTACCCTTTAGCACAGTTAAACATGGTTAGAGACCTATAGTTTACCCTTTAGCACAGTTAAACATGGTTAGAGACCTATAGTTTACCCTTTAGCACAGTTAAACCATGTAGATAGAGACCTATAGTTAACCCTTTAGCACAGTTAAACATGGTTAGAGACCTATAGTTTACACTTTAGCACAGTTAAACCATGTAGATAGAGACCTATAGTTTACCCTTTAGCACAGTTAAACCATGTAGATAGAGACCTATAGTTTACCCTTTAGCACAGTTAAACATGGTTAGAGACCTATATTTAACCCTTTAGCACAGTTAAACCATGTAGATAGAGACCTATAGTTTACCCTTTAGCACAGTTAAACATGGTTAGAGACCTATAGTTAACCCTTTAGCACAGTTAAACATGGTTAGAGACCTATAGTTAACCCTTTAGCACAGTTAAACATGGTTAGAGACCTATAGTTAACCCTTTAGCACAGTTAAACATGGTTAGAGACCTATAGTTAAACCTTTAGCACAGTTAAACATGGTTAGAGACCTATAGTTTACCCTTTAGCACAGTTAAACATAGTTAGAGACAATTAAAGTAGGGTAACAGTCTTGTTAGAACAGGCTGAGAGGTAAAGAGAGGGGTGAGATGTACTCGTGTGTGTGTGTGTGTGTGAGTGTGTGTGTGTGAGAGTGAGTGTGTGTGTGTGTGTGTGTGCGTGTGTGTGTGTGTGTGTGTGTGTTACCTTGATACACAAGGTGGAATCCTTTGGAGCTGGATTGGCCTTTGGAGGTGAATCGGATCAGAACCTGATTGGATGTTGCCAACGGCAGCGACTCTCCTGAGAAAGAGAGAATGGAGTGAGAGAGTGGAGCGAGTGGAGAGAGTGGAGTGAGAGGGAGAGAGTGGAGTGAGAGAGTGGAGTGAGAGAATGGAGTGAGAGAGTGGAGAGAGTGGAGTGAGAGAATGCAGTGAGAGAGTGGAGTGAGAGAGTGGAGAGAGTGGAGTAAGAGAATGGAGTGAGAGAGTGGAGTGAGAGAGTGGAGAAAGTGGAGTGAGAGAATGGAGTGAGAGAGTGAGAGAGTGGAGTGAGAGAGTGAGAGAGTGGAGTGAGCGAGAGGAGTGAGAGAGTGGAGTGAGAGAGTGAGAGAGTGGAGTGAGAGAATGGAGTGCGAGAGAGGAGTGGGCGAGAGAGGAGTGAGAGAGTGGAGTGAGCGAGAGGAGTGAGCGAGAGGAGTGAGAGAGAGTAGTGAGTGAGTGGAGTGAGAGTGAGCGAGTGGAGTGAGAGAGTGGAGTGAGAGTGAGCGAGTGCAGTGAGAGAATGGAGTGAGAGAGTAGAGTGAGCGAGAGGAGTGAGAGAATGGAGAGAATGGAGTGAGAGAGTGGAGTGAGAGAGTGGTGTGAGAGAGTGGAGCGAGAGAGACAGATAAACCAACATAAAACACAGGAACGATGTTAATAAAGCTATCCACCGATGTGTAAGGGAAACAGGTAAGGTATTAAACTACCTGTATGAATCCTGAGATACAGATGCAGCCAAAACAAAGTCATGACATCACCAACCCCCTGGAGGTAAGCTAGTAGTAGCTCCTAGTACCACGGATGAGACAGCTGCACGTGAGCACAAGGTGTAGTATTGGACCTGAATATAATTTGTACCTTTTCACGGTCACTCTGTCTTCCCTACATCCCTACATGCATTGGCTGGCAGTTTTCTGTCTGTAGTGAGTTTCTGTTTGTGTTTCAATTTGACAGACCAAAATACTGTAAATGTGTAGAAAGGGTCACAGATACGTTGACCTCCATCCAGTCAGAGGTCATCATCAGTTCTCGTCTCTCATTATCCTCCCCCCCCTGCATGTCTCCAGAGAAATATGTATTACTATAAGTAGATACACAGGATGATATTGGTGTGACCCGTCTCTCTGTCTGTCTCTCAATTCTCTTCAATTTCAATATAAGGGCTATATATCTGGAAATATATGTTTACATTGTGAAATAAATCAAACAAAAGTGAAAAAAAAACGATGAAAAAAATGTTAAGTTCCAAAAGAATAGAGACATTTCAAATGTCATATTATGTGCAAATAGTTTAAATACAAAAGGGAAAATAAACATAAATAATGGTTTGTTTTATTTACAATGGTGTTTGTTCTTCACTGGTTGAACTTTTCTTGTGGCAACAGGTCACAAATATTGCTGCTGTGATGGCACACTGTGGTATTTCACCCAGTAGATATGGGAGTTTATCAAAATTGTGTTTGTTTTCGAATTCTTTGTGCATCTGTGTAACCTGAGGGAAATATGTGTCTCTAATATGGTCATACATTGGGCAGGAGGTTAGGAAGTGCAGCTCAGTTTCCACCTCATTTTGTGGGCAGTGTGGCACATAGCCTGTCTTCTCTTGAGAGCCAGTTCTGCCTTCGGCGGCCATTCTCAATAGCAAGGCTATGCTCACTGAGTCTGTACATAGTCAAAGCTTTCCTTAAGTTTGGGTCAGTCACAGTGGTCAGGTATTCTGCTACTGTGTACTCTCTGTTTAGGGCCAAATAGTGTCCTAGTTTGCTCTGTTTTTTTGTTAATTCTTTCCAATTGCGTCAAGTAATTATCTTTTTGTTTTCTCATGATTTGTTTTAGTCTAATTGTATCCAGGACCAGCTTGCTTAGGGGACTCTTCTACAGGTTAATTTCTCTGTAGGTGATGACTTTGTAATGGAAGCTTTGGGAATCGCTTTCTTTCCTGGATTTTGAAAATTAGCAGGTATCGGCCTAATTCTGCTCTGCATGCATTATTTGGTGTTTTACATTGTTCACGGGGGACATTTTTGCAGAATTCTGCATGCAGAGTTTCAATTTGGTGTTTGTCCCATTTTGTGAAGTCTTGGTTGGTGAGCGGACCCCAGACCTCACAACCATAGAGGGAGATGGGTTCTATAACTGATTCAAGTACTTTTAGCCAGATCCTAATTGGTGTGTCGAATTTTATGTTCCTTTCGATGGCATAGTGTCAGGTTGTACAAGGATCGGAGACAGGCGCAGGAATACGTAATAGAGGGGTTTAATAATCCACAATATGTCATGAAACAGGGACAAAGCCCAATACAAATCTACACATAAAAGACATGTAAAACAAACAAAAGAGAGAGAGGGAGGAAGGTGGTGAAGTTGTCCGGGCTGGAAGCAGTGATTTGATAGGTGAAGCTGTGTTGTGCACAGTGTTGGCAGTCACACCCAGCAGCCGGAGACGGCGCCCAACGTGGCCCGTCCTGCTCTGCTGTCACCACGGTTACACTGATTCCGCTGCGGGGCCCTACAGCATGCTGGGTAGTATATTACAGGATGTGCTCAGCGCGCCGTCATGGCGACAGTGTTTAAGAATCGCTATGGTGACAGGTATTAACACAGACAGAGTAGGTGTGGAAAGAGCAGGCGGGAGATCATCAGTGGGCTGTGTCCCAAATTCCACTCTATTCCCTTCAGTATTTAGTGCACTAGATTTGACCAATATGCACTATTATAGGAACAAGGGAAGCACATTTGGAGTGCACATGGAGTGTCTGGTACTGTCCCACTGCTACAGGATGAGTTGACGTCCGCAGTTTGACTCCTGACCAATTGTACATGATGTTTCCGCCGTTGTTTACTACGACCGACATAAGACAGGTGATTTCTCACCTCGATCTGGACGAGGATTTTTTTTTCTTTATTGAGTCGAACGCAAAGGATATACTGATCGTCCTGGAGCCCAAATCCAGTAGGAAGAGGAGATGCATCTACTTGCAAGACTACGTCAGCGATTCGGACAATCCACCTCTACCCTCCGTTCTAATGTGAAATCACTGGAGAGTAAACTGGATGAGCTCTTTTTTGAGACCAAAAGGACATTAAAAACATATAAAAATATCTTATGTTTTCACTGAGTCGTGCCTGAATGAGGACATGGGTTTTAAATGGGTTTTCATCGGCCAGGCAGAACAGTAGCCTCCAGTGGTCTATGTCGACGCGGCCCACTAACAAGGACTGTGCCACCGACTGTGGGCTCTCCTTTTCCGTGGCTGATGCAAGTCATTGCAAGGCTGCCTGCACAGACGGCATCCCCAGCCATGTCCTCAGAGCACAGCCCAACTGACTGTTTTTACAGACATATTCTCATCACTGACCATCTGAAATGGTCCACCCACACAGACAGTGTGGGGAAGAAGGTGCAACAGCGCCTTTTCAACCTCAGGAGGCTGACGAAATTTGGCTTGTCACCTAAAACCCTCACAAACTTTTACAGATGCACAATTGAGAGCCTCCTGTCGGGCTATATCACTGCGTGGCACAGCAACAGCTCCGCCCTCAACTGCTGGGCTTTCCAGAGGGTAGTGAGGTCTGCCCAACGCATCACCGGGGACAAACTACCTGCCCTTCAGGAGACCTACAGCACCTGATGTCACAGGAACGCCATAAAGATCATCAAGGACAACAACCACCCAAGCCACGGCCTGTTCACACCGCTATCATCCAGATGGAGAGGTCCAGGTGCATCAAAGCAGGGACCGAGAGACTGAAAAAGAGCTTCTATCTCAGGGTCATCAGACTGTTAAATAGCCATCACGAGCCGGCTTCCAACCGGTTACGTAACCCTGCAACTAAGAGGCTGCTGCCCCACATACATAGACTTGGAATCACTGGCCACCTTAAAAATGTTTAAATAATGTTTGCATACTGCTTTACTCATCTCACATGTATATACTGTATTCTATTTTACTCTATATTAGTCAAAGCCACTCCCACATTGTTCAAACTATTTAATTCCATTCTTTCACTTTTAGATTTATGTATATTGTTAGATACTACTGCACTGATGGAGCAAGGAACACAAGCATTTAGTTAGATACTACTGCACTGTTGGAGCTAGAAACACAAGCATTTAGTTAGATACTACTGCACTGTTGGAGCTAGAAACACAAGCATTTAGTTAGATACTACTGCACTGTTGGAGCTAGAAACACAAGCATTTAGTTAGATACTACTGCACTGTAGGAGCTAGGAACACAAGCATTTAGTTAGATACTACTGCACTGTTGGAGCTAGAAACACAAGCATTTAGTTAGATACTACTGCACTGTTGGAGCTAGGAACACAAGCATTTAGTTAGAGATTACTGTTGGAGCTAGGAACACAAGCATTTAGTTAGATATTACTACACTGTTGGAGCTAGGAACACAAGCATTTAGTTAGATATTACTGTACTGTTGGAGCTAGGAACACAAGCATTTAGTTAGATACCACTGTACTGTTGGAGCTAGGAACACAAGCATTTAGTTAGATATTACTGTTGGAGCTAGGAACACAAGCATTTAGTTAGATATTAATGCACTGTTGGAGCTAGGAACACAAGCATTTAGTTAGATATTAATGCACTGTTGGAGCTAGGAACACAAGCATTTAGTTAGATATTACTGTTGGAGCTAGAAACACAAGCATTTCACTACACCCGCAATAACATCTGCTAAACATGAGTATGCGACCAATACAATTTGATTTTATTTTGATTTGATATGCTTGGTTAGAGACTACGGAGCTGCCAAGACCACTTTATGTATCCCTCTCTGTCTGTTTATTGAGCTGTAAAAGGTAGTATTCAGAAGCTGCTGCCCCTGGACAGGAACCAGGGGATTATTCTGTCTGTCAGGCCATGGAGCTGAGGCAATGAGAGATGGAAAATTGCACTATAAGATTGCAGGATTTTTCTTGATCTCACTGTCTTTTCTCTTCCTCTAAATCCCACTTCCTCTAAATCCCACTTCTCTATTCCCTCTTCCTCTAAATCCCTCTTCCCTCTTCCTCTAAATTCCTCTTCCTCTTCCTCTAAATCTCTCTTCCTCTTCCTCTAAATCTCTCTTCCTCTTCCTCTATATCCCTCTTCTCTTTTCCTCTATATCCCTCTTCTCTTTTCCTCTCTCTCTGTCCCTCTCTCTCGTCCCTTTCTCTCCGTCCCTCTCTCTCGTCCCTCTCTCTCCGGCCCTCTCTCTCCGGCCCCCTAATTGGTACGCCCTCCACACACAGCTGGTTGGTACGCCCTCCACACACAGCTGGTTGGTACGTCCTAAACACAGCTGGTTGGTACGCCCTCCACACACAGCTGGTTGGTTTGCCCTCCACACACAGCTGGTTGGTACGCCCTCCACACACAGCTGGTTGGTACGCCCTCCACACAGCTGGTTGGTACGCCCTCCACACACAGCTGGTTGGTACACCCTCCACACACAGCTGGTTGCTACGTCCTCAACACAGCTGGTAGGTACGCCCTCACACACACAGCTGGTTGCTACGTCCTCAACACAGCTGGTAGGTACGCCCTCACACACACAGCTGGTTGGTACGCCCTCAACACAGCTGGTTGGTACGCCCTCCACACAGCTGGTTGGTACGCCCTCCACACACAGCTGGTTGGTACACCCTCCACACACAGCTGGTTGCTACGTCCTCAACACAGCTGGTAGGTACGCCCTCACACACACAGCTGGTTGCTACGTCCTCAACACAGCTGGTAGGTACGCCCACACACACACAGCTGGTTGGTACGCCCTCAACACAGCTGGTTGGTACGTCCTCCACACACAGCTGGTTGGTACACCCTCAACACAGCTGGTTGGTACGTCCTCCACACACAGCTGGTTGCTACGTCCTAAACACAGCTGGTTGGCATGCCCTCACACACAGCTGGTTGGTACGCCCTCCACACACAGCTGGTTGGTACGCCTTCAACACAGCTGGTTGGTATGCCCTCCCACACAGCTGGTCGGTATGCCCTCACACACACAGCTGGTTGGTACGCCCTCAACACACACAGCTGGTTGGTATGCCCTCACACGCAGCTGGTTGGTACGCCCTCACACACAGCTGGTTGGTACGCCTTCAACACAGCTGGTTGGTACGCCCTCAACACAGCTGGCATCAATATGTAAATTCTGACTGTTGTCTATCAATAGGCTACCAGTTTTCTATATGAAAAGAATAGTGAATGTGATTGATCTGCAGAGATGGGCGAGTGACCAAATCTCTCACCACCAAAGTCACGTATCACCTCTTTTCCTATGTGGATCGGCGTTGGATTCGTTAAAATCAGAGCTCCCATGTCAGTCGTTTTGACATGGCAGGAGAGTAACAATTCCAGCCAGAATATATACTATCGTAACTGTGTGTCTCTAAAATAACAAATAGCATTTTTTACCAATGTCTGCCATTTACATGATCCACATATTTACGCGTGAACTATATGACAAACTTCCTGGAAGCTCTGTATATATATATATATATATATATATATATATATATACAATATTCTGCCCATATGAAGACATTTATTTTAGGCCCAAAAAAAACTGCTGATTGAATGAAAAGACATCAAACGTGAACAACGTTGTTTCACTGTGTTTTAGAACAGACTCACAATAGGCTCCTGCTCTCTTCACAGCTGTCTCCTTCACTGTGTTTAATAACAGACTCACAATAGGCTACTGCTCTCTTCACAGCTGTCGCCTTCACTGTGTTTAATAACAGACTCACAAAAGGCTACTGCTCTCTTCACAGCTGTCTCCTTCACTGTGTTTAATAACAGACTCACAATAGGCTACTGCTCTCTTCACAGCTGTCTCCTTCACTGTGTTTAATAACAGACTCACAATTGGCTACTGCTCTCTTCACAGCTGTCGCCTGCTGAAATACAGGGGAACTAGAGGTATGGTAGAAGACAGTGGGCTGAGGACTCAGTACGCAGCGTTGGGCTGAGGACTCAGTACGCAGCGTTGGGCTTTCGCTTGCGTGTTTTTCTGGACAAAAAAAGTGATTGTGAATGTGTGTGTACCTGTGTGTGTGTACCTGTGTGTGTGTACCTGTGTGTGTGTACCTGTGTGTGTGTACCTGTGTGTGTACCTGTGTGTGTACCTGTGTCTGTGTACCTGTGTGTGTACCTGTGTGTGTACCTGTGTGTGTACCTGTGTGTGTGTACCTGTGTGTGTAGCTGTGTGTCTACCTGTGTGTGTGTACCTGTGTGTACCTGTGTGTGTACGCGTGTGTGTGTACCTGTGTGTGTACCTGTGTGTGTACACGTGTGTGTGTACCTGTGTGTACCTGTGTGCGTGTACCTGTGTGTGTACCTATGTGTACCTGTGTGTGTGTGTACCTGTGTGTGTGTGTGTACCTGTGTGTGTACCTGTGTGTGTACCTGTATGTGTAGCTGTGTGTGTGTGTGTACCTGTGTGTGTGTACCTGTGTGTGTACGTGTGTGTGTGTGTACCTGTGTGTGTACCTGTGTGTGTACCTGTGTGTGTACCTGTGTGCGTACCTGTGTGTACCTGTGTGTGTGTACCTGTGTGTGTGTGCATCTGTGTGTGTACCTGTATGTGTAGCTGTGTGTGTGTGTGCCTGTGTGTGTGTGCCTGTGTGTGTGTACCTGTGTGTGTATACCTGTGTGTGTGTACCTGTCTGTGTGTGTGTGTACCTGTGTGTGTGTACTTGTGTGTGTGTACCTGTGTGTGTACCTGTGTGTGTACCTGTGTGTGTGTGTACCTGTGTGTGTACCTGTGTGTGTGTACCTGTGTGTGTACATGTGTGTGTACATGTGTGTGTACCTGTGTGTGTGTACCTGTGTGTGTGTACCTGTGTGTGTGTACCTGTGTGTGTGTACCTGTGTGTGTGTACCTGTGTGTGTCCCAGACAGGGAACTGAGGACTCTGGAATGCTGCGTTGCTCCATCGTAGATTTCCACCACGTCATTCAGAGCCGTCTGGAAGAACGTAAACTGGCTGAACACCACTGAAGAAGACAGAGAAGAATGAAAACAGGAAGTTAAATGTTATGCAATTTAAAATACTTGTTTCAAATTATACCATCATAGGAAACTCAATATTGATCAATTGAAATTTCAACACCTTAGGAGATTGCTAAGATCACCAAAGGTTGAATAGATGGATGAAAGCAATATGCTGAGAGAGAGAGACACAGACAGACAGACAGACAGACAGACAGACAGACAGACAGACAGACAGACAGACAGAGCAGGAGATGTAGATGGATACGTAGTGATCTGGGTCATCTAGATAGAAATGAGACTCATAGACAGAAACATGACTCATCGAAACATAACTCATCTCGACAGAAACATGACTCATCTAGATAGAAATATGACTCATCTCGACAGAAACATGACTCATCTAGATAGAAATATGACTCATCTCAAAAGAAACATGACTCATCTAGATAGAAACATGACTCATCTAGACAGAAACATGACTCATCTACACATGACCCATCTAGACAGAAACATGACTCATCGAAACATGACTCATCTAGACAGAAACATGACTCATATAGACAGAAACATGACTCATCTCGACAGAAACATGACTCATCTCGACAGAAACATGACTCATCTAGACAGAAACATGACTCATCTAGATAGAAACATGAATCATCTAGACAGAAACATGACTCATCTACACAAGACTCATCTAGACAGAAACTTGACTCATCAAAATATGACTCATCTAGACAGAAACATGACTCATCAAAACATGACTCATCAAGACAGAAACATGACTCATCTAGACAGAAACATGACTCATCTAGATAGAAACATGACTCATCTAGATAGAAACATGACTCATCTAGATAGAAACATGACTCATCTAGACAGAAACATGACTCATCTAGACAGAAACATGACTCATCTAGATAGAAACATGACTCATCTAGATAGAAACATTGCTCATCTAGACATGACTCATCTAGATAGAAACATGACTCATCTAGATAGAAACATGACTCATCAAAACATGACTCATCTAGACAGAAACATGAATCATCTAGATAGAAACATGACTCATCTAGACATGACTCATCTAGATAGAAACATGACTCATCTAGATAGAAAAATGACTCATCTAGACAGAAACATGACTCATCTACACGACTCACCTAGACAGAAACATTAGTCATCGAAACATGACTCATCTAGACAGAAACATGACTCATCTAGACAGAAACATGACTCATTGAAACATGACTCATCTAGACAGAAACATGACTCATCTAGATAGAAACATGACTCATCTAGACAGAAACATGACTCATCTACACATGACCCATCTAGACAGAAACATGACTCATCGAAACATGACTCATCTAGACAGAAACATGACTCATCTAGATAGAAACATGACTCATCTAGACAGAAACATGACTCATCTAGATATAAACATGACTCATCTAGACATAACTCATATAGATAGAAACATGACTCATCTAGATTGAAACATGACTCATCGAATCATGACTCATCTAGATAGAAATGAGACTCAGACAGAGACATAACTCATCTCGACAGAAACATGACTCATCTCGACAGAAACATGACTCATCTAGATAGAACACTACTTTAGACCAGAGCCCTATGGCACCCTATTCCCTATATAGTGCACTACTTTAGACCAGAGCCCTATGGAACCCTATTCCCTATATAGTGCACTACTTTAGACCAGAGCCCTATAGAACCCTATTCCCTATATAGTGCACTACTTCTAATCATGGACCATGAGGTGCATTATTTAGGAGATAAGGAACCATTTCGGCTCCATCCTCCGTCATTAGACTGGCAAAAAGCTCATTATCACCCTGTACCCTCTGAGGGAGATGAGGAAGGAGAGGCCGGGGAGAGGGTACGCACAGTGGTTCCTCAATTAAATGTTGAAAGCTGAAACACTTGTGGTAGATGGTGGCAGATTGTGTTTGTTTTATTTATGAAATGTACTAGTTTATTTAGACAATATTCGTTTCGAATTGGCCTATTTAGCAGACTTTTTCTCAACATCAAGCTATTTTTGTCAGCACAGAGCTGAGTGACTCACTCATTCCTGGCTTTGGATCAAAATGAATAAGTAGTATAATTGATTTCTTATTGTCTTTTTATTAATGAAGAAATGTTTCGACCAAGTTAATCTGCTCATGTTGTCTGTGTTCAATTTATTGTGATATTGTGGTTACAATGAAGAAGGTCTGTCTGTCTTTCTGTCTGCAATTCTGACAGATCTCTCAGACAGACAGACAGACAGACAGACAGACAGACAGACAGACAGACAGACAGACAGACAGACAGACAGACAGGGCTCTGCTCTAAAGTAGTGCACTATATAGGGCAAAGGGTTCTGGTCTAAAGTAGTGCACTATATAGGGAATAGGGCTTGGGTCTAAAGTAGGGCACTATATAGGGAATAGGGCTCTGGTGTAAAGTAGGGCACTATATAGGGAATATGGCCCTGGTCTAAAGTAGTGCACTATATAGGGAATAGGGCTCTGGTCTAAAGTAGTGCACTATATAGGTAATAGGGTCCTGGTCTAAAGTAGTGCACTATATAGGGAATAGGGCTCTGGTCTAAAGTAGGCCCTATATAGGGAATAGGGCTCTGGTCTAAAGTAGTGTACTATATATAGGGAATAGGGTTCCATAGGGCCCTGGTCTAAAGTAGTGCACTATATAGGGAATAGGGTTCCATTTGGAATGCATGTTGTGTTCTTCCTTCTGTGAGAGTGTTCAGACGCCCACACTTCACTGCAGTCCATCACAGGGGGTGAGCGGGAGTGATGGTGTGTGTGTGTGTGTGAGAGAGAAAGAGAGATGGTGTGAGGTGCATGGAGAGATAGCCAGACGCTGTGTAAAGGGAGTGAAATACTGTTCCTGAGTGTTGAGACACACAAAGGATTAACATGTCTCAGAGTATGAAGTGTCCCTAGAAGTTGATCTCAAGTCAGATTTGTATTTTACCCTTTCAACGGATCACATTAGATTATGGAGGGGTTACGCTGATCCTAGATCTGTACCTAAGGTCAACTTCTATCCAGGAGTGAAGGATAAATTGTGTGTTGTAGCACTCACCATAGTCTTTGGGCACGACCACCGAGTACAGACATGTCCGGGCACTGCTGTAGTTGCCTGGGTAACCGGGAGACAAGACCACACCCTCCAGCCCAGAATACTGCCCTCCACACAGAGCTAGAAGGATGGAGAGAGAGAAAGAGACAGAGAGAGAGAGAGAGAGAAAGAGAGAGAGAGACAGAGAGAGAAAGAGACAGAGAGAGAGAGAGAGAGAAAGAGAGAGAGAAAAAGAGGGAGCGAGAGAGAGAGAGAAACAGACAGAGAGAGCGACAGAGAGAGGGAAAGAGAGGGAGAAACAGACAGAGGGAGCGACAGAGAGAGGGAATGGAAAGAGATGTGACAGAGATATTCAATTTCTCTGTTTTTCTTCCACCATCGTTGTTAAATTACTTTTCTTGTCTGTTGCCGACTGGGCTTCTTGGCGGCTGTGTGTCCCTGGTGTGTGCTGGAGTGAAATTGCAATGTTTTCTAAGTGTCTCTCGGGGTTAGCCTGGAGAGATGAGGCTTGAACCCTCTCTCTCTCATGCTAGATAGACATTGTAATACCAAGGGATCTATTTTAATAAATCTAACATAAATCTAAGTGCTTTATAGGTTCAGGGGTGTGTCAGAAATATTTCAGCTATTTTCACAACCAGAATTATGGGCGCGGTGGCACGAAAGGGCTGTCAAATCTTAACTTGTTATGGCTGCAGGGGCAGTATTGAGTAGCTTGGATGAATAAGGTGCCCAGAGTAAACGGCCAGCTACTCAGTCTCAGTTGCTAATATATGCATATTATTATTAGTATTGGATAGAAACCACTCTAAAGTTTCCAAAACTGTCAAAATATTGTCTGTGAGTATAACATAACTGATATTGCAGGCGAAACCCTGAGGAAAATCAAAGCAGGAAGTGGCTTCTATTTTGAAATCTCCATGTTCCATAGCCTCCCTTTGCTCCATTTAAAGGGATATCAACCAGATTCCTTTTCCTATTCTATCGCTTCCTCAAGGTGTCAGTCTTTAGACATAGTTTCAGGCTTTTATTTTGAAAAATGAGCCAGAACGATAACATCGCGTCAAGTGGTCACATGAGTTTTGCTCGCCCAACTGAGTTTGGACAGCCATTGCTTTCGCTGTGAAGCATAATTTCAAAATCTGACACAACAGGTCGTTTAACAAAAGGCTAAGCTTTTTGTTTGTTTTCCTATATTGCACTTGTGATTTCATGAATATAAATATTTTTAGTAATATTCATTGAATGTAGCGCTATGCTCTTCAGCGGTTGTTGATGACAATTATCCCGTTAACGGGATTGCAGCCATGACAAGTTGGCCAATCAGAATGTGCTCCATTACTAACTATTTGGTTGCTTCAAGTTAAAGTATGTTGGTTTGCTTATACTTTTACTTCTAATTTTGATTCTGAAGTACATTTTAGAGATTCCATTTTCCTTTTGATACGTAAGTATATTTAAAACCAAATACTTGTAGACTTTGACTCAAGTAGTATTTTACTTTCACATTTATTTGAGTCATTTTAACGTATCTTTACTGTTACTCAAGTATGAGAACTGCCATCTGAGAATTCATAGGCGATTAAATAAACCCCCACTACCTTCCATTCTGCAAGCAAACGTGCATTCTTTGGACAATGAAATAGATGACCTACGCGGAAGACTAAACTACCAACGGGACATTCAAAACTGTAGTATCTTATCTGATGCTTCACAGAGTCGTGGCTGAACAACATCATCTATCAACATACAGCTGGCTGGACCGGCAGGATAGAATAGCGGCGTCTGGTAAGACAATGGACGGCGGACTATGTGTTTTTGTAAATAACAGCTGGAGCATGATATATTTAAGGAAGCCTCGAGCTATTGCCCGCCTGAGGTAGAGTATCTCATGATAAGCTGTAGACCACACCACCTACCTAGAGAGTTTCCATCTGTATTTTTCATAGCTGTTTTACATACCATCACAGACTGAGGCTGGCACTAAGACACCATTGAATGAGCTGCATTACGCCATAAGTAAACAAGAAAACGCTCACCCAGAGGCGGCACTCCGGGAAACTTAACTTATTATGGCTGGTGGCAGTATTTTGAATGAATAAGGTGCCCAGAGTAAACTGCCTGCTACTCAGGCCCAGAAGCTAAGATATGCATATTATTAGTATATTTGGATAAGGGCCTCCCGGGTGGCGCAGTGGTTAAGGGCGCTGTGCCAGCTGTGCCACCAGAGACTCTGGGTTCACGCCCAGGCTCTGTTGTAACCGGCCGTGACCGGGAGGTCCGTGGGGTGACGCACAATTGGCCTAGCGTCGTCCGGGTTAGGGAGGGTTTGGCCGGCAGGGATATCCTTGTCTCATCGCGCACCAGCGACTCCTGTGGCGGGCCAGGCGCAGTGCGCGCTAACCAAGGTTGCCAGGTGCATGGTGTTTCCTCCGACACATTGGTGCGGCTGGCTACCGGGTTGGATGCACGCTGTGTTAAGAAGCAGTGCGGCTTGGTTGGGTTGTGTATCGGAGGACGCATGACTTTCAACCTTCGTTTCTCCCGAGCCCGTATGGGAGTTGTAGTGATGAGACAAGATAGTAGCTACTAACAATTGGATACCATGAAATTGGGAAGAAAAAGCGGTAAAAATTCAAAAAATAAATAAATATATTAGTTTATTTGGATAGAAAACACTCTGGAGTTTCTAAAACGGTTTGAATGTCTGTGAGTATAACAGAACTCAAATGGCAGGCAAAAATCTGAGAAAAAAAATACAGCATCTGAGCTTTGTAGTTTTTCAACTCTTTGCCTATCCCAGATAGTGTAAATTTGGTCCGATTGCACTTCCTAAGGCTAGATGTCAACAGTCTACAGAACCTTGTTTGAGGCTTCCTTCAGTGAAGGAGGAGAGAATGAGAGCTGATTGCGTAAGAGGTCTGGGAGAATGTCAGAATGTCATGAGCTCAGTCTCGCGCACTCCCGTGCGGTTGAAACATTATTGAAGATATATATTAAAAACATCCTAAAGATTGATTCTATACTTCGTTTGACATGTTTCTACAGACTGTAACGGAACATTTAGACTTTTCGTTTGGCCTGCGCGTCGTGAATATTGATTTGTGAACTAAACAAGCAAACAAAAAGGAGGTATTTGGACATTAATGATGGACTTTATCGAACAAAACAAACATTTATTGTGGAAGTGCATTCTGATGAATATCATCAAAGGTAAGTGCATATTTATAATGATATTTCTGACTTTGTTGACTCCACAACATGGCGGGTATCTGTATGGCTGGTTTTTGTGTGAGGGCCGTACTCAGATTATTGCATGGTGTGATTTTTCGGTAAAGATTGACACAGCGGTTGCATTAAGTCCATTTTACAAAATATCTATCAGCATGTTAAATGCGCAACCAGAGGGAAAAATAACTCTGGACCACCTTTACTCCACACACAGAGACACATACAAAGCTCTCCCTCGCCCTCCATTTGGCAAATCTGACCAAAATGTTATCCTACTGATTCCTGCTTACAAGCAAAAAATGTAAGCAGTAAGCACCAGTGACAAGATCAATAAAAAAGTGGTCAGATGAAGCAGATGCTGAGCTACAGGACTGTTTTGCACAGACTGGAATATGTTCCGGGATTCTTCTGATGGCATTGAGGAGTTTACCACATCAGTCATTGGCATCATCAATAAGTGTATCAATGACGTCGTCCCCACAGTGACTGTACGTACATACCCCAACCAGAAGCCATGGATTACAGGCAACATCCAAGCTGAGCTAAAGGCTAGAACTGCCGCTTTCAAGGAGTGGGACTTCTAACCCAGAAGCTTATAAGAAAGCCCTCTATGCCCTCCGAAGAACCATCAAACAGGCAAAGCATTAATACAGGACTAAGATCAAATCATACTACAACAGCTCTGACGCTCGTCAGATGTGGCAGGGCATGCAAACCATTACAGACTACAAAGGGAAGCACAGCCAAGAGCTGCCCAGTGACACGAGCCTACCAGACGAGCTAAACTACTTCTATGCTCTGTGCTCGCTTCAAGGCATATAACACTGAAACATGCATGAGAGCACCAGCTGTTCCAGTAGACTGTGTGATCACGCTCTCCGCAGTGAACAGTTCAACATTCACAAGGCCGCAGGGCCAGAAGGATTACCAGGATGTGTACTGTGAGCATACGCTGACCAACTGGCAAGTGTCTTCACTGACATTTTCAACCTCTCCCTGTCCGAGTCTGTAATACCAACGTGTTTTAAGCAGACCACCATAATGCCTGTGCCCAAGAACACTAAGGTAACCTGCCTAAATGATTCTTGACCCGTAGCACTCACGTCTGTAGCCATGAAGTGCTTTCATAGGCTAGTCAAGGCTCACATCAACATCATCATCCCAGAAACCCTAGACCCACTCCAATTTGCATACTGCCCCAACAGATCCACAGATGATACAATCTCTATTGCGCTCCACATTGCTTGAAAAAGAGAACAGAGCACGCCCCCATTCTCATAGACGGGGCTGCAGTGGTGCAGGTTAAGAGCTTCAAGTTCCTTGGTGTCCACATCACCAACAAACTAACATGGTCCAAGCACACCAAGACAGTCGTGAAGAGGGCACGACAACACCTTTTCCCCCTCAGGAGACTGAAAAGATTTGGCATGAGTCCTCAAAAGGTTCTACAGCTGCGCCATCGAGAGCATGGTTGCATCTGGTTGCATCACTGCCAAGTATGGCAGCTGCTCGGCCTCCAACCACAAGGCAGTGCTAAAGGCACAGTACATCACTGGGGCCAAGCTTCCTGCCATCCAGGACCTCTTTACCAGTGTTAAAGGAAGCCTAAAAAATTGTCAAAGACTCCAGCCACCCTAGTCATAGACTGTTCTCTTTGCTTCCACATGACAAGCGGTACTGGAGCGCCATGTCTAGGTCCAAGAGGCTTCTAAACAGCTCCTACCCCCAATCCAAAGGACTCCTGAACAGCTAATCAAATGGCTAACCAGACTATTGGCATTGCCCCCTTTTAAACCTCTCTGTTGTTATCATCTATGCAAAGTCACTTTAATAACTCTAACTGCATGTACATATTACCTCAACTAAACGGTGACCCTGTACCTGTACCCCCCTGTATATAGCATTCACATTGACTCTGTACTGGTACCCCCTGTATATAGCCTCCACATTGACTCTGTTCCGGTACCCCCCTGTATATAGTCTCCACATTGACTCTGTACCGTAACACCCTGTATATAGCCTCCACATTGACTCTGTACCGGTATCCCCTGTATATAGCCTCCACATTGACTCTGTACCGGTATCCCCTGTATATAGCCTCCACATTGACTCTGTACCGGTATCCCCTGTATATAGCCTCCACATTGACTCTGTACCGGTACCCCCTGTATATAGCCTCCACATTGACTCTGTACCGGTATCCCCTGTATATAGCCTCCACATTGACTCTGTACCGGTATCCCCTGTATATAGCCTCCACATTGACTCTGTACCGGTATCCCCTGTATATAGCCTCCACATTGACTCTGTACCGTAACACCCTGTATATAGCCTCCACATTGACTCTGTACCGGTCCCCCCTGTATATAGCCTCCACATTGACTCTGTACCGGTACCCCCTGTATATAGCATTCACATTGACTCTGTACCGGTACCCCCTGTATATAGCCTCCACATTGACTCTGTACCGGTATCCCCTGTATATAGCCTCCACATTGACTCTGTACCGGTATCCCCTGTATATAGCCTCCACATTGACTCTGTACCGGTATCCCCTGTATATAGCCTCCACATTGACTCTGTACCGTAACACCCTGTATATAGCCTCCACATTGACTCTGTACCGGTACCCCCTGTATATAGCCTCCACATTGACTCTGTACCGGTACACCCTGTATATAGCCTCCACATTGACTCTGTACCGGTACCCCCTGTATATAGCCTCCACATTGACTCTGTACCGGTACCCCCTGTATATAGCCTCCACATTGACTCTGTACCGGTACCCCCTGTATATAGTCTCCACATTGACTCTGTACCGTAACACCCTGTATATAGCCTCCACATTGACTCTGTACCGTAACACCCTGCATATAGCCTCCACATTGACTCTGTACCGGTACCCCCTGTATATAGCCTCCACATTGACTCTGTACCGGTATCCCCTGTATATTACCTCCACATTGACTCTGTACTGGTACCCCCTGTATATAGCCTCCACATTGACTCTGTACCGGTACCCCCTGTATATAGCTTCCACATTGACTCTGTACCGGTATCCCCTGTATATAGCCTCCACATTGACTCTGTACCGGTACACCCTGTATATAGCCTCCACATTGACTCTGTACCGGTACCCCCTGTATATAACCTCCACATTGACTCTGTACCGGTACCCCCTGTATATAGCCTCCACATTGACTCTGTACCGGTATCCCCTGTATATAGCCTCCACATTGACTCTGTACCGTAACACCCTGTATATAGCCTCCACATTGACTCTGTACCGGTACCCCCTGTATATAGCCTCCACATTGACTCTGTACCGGTATCCCCTGTATATAGCCTCCACATTGACTCTGTACCGTAACACCCTGTATATAGCCTCCACATTGACTCTGTACCGGTACCCCCTGTATATAGCCTCCACATTGACTCTGTACCGGTATCCCCTGTATATAGCCTCCACATTGACTCTGTACCGTAACACCCTGTATATAGCCTCCACATTGACTCTGTACCGGTACCCCCTGTATATAGCCTCCACATTGACTCTGTACCGGTACACCCTGTATATAGCCTCCACATTGACTCTGTACCGGTACCCCCTGTATATAGCCTCCACATTGACTCTGTACCGGTACCCCCTGTATATAGCCTCCACATTGACTCTGTACCGGTACCCCCTGTATATAGACTCCACATTGACTCTGTACCGTAACACCCTGTATATAGCCTCCACATTGACTCTGTACCGTAACACCCTGCATATAGCCTCCACATTGACTCTGTACCGGTACACCCTGTATATAGCCTCCACATTGACTCTGTACCGGTACCCCCTGTATATAGCCTCCACATTGACTCTGTACCGGTACCCCCTGTATATAGCCTCCACATTGACTCTGTACCGGTATCCCCTGTATATAGCCTCCACATTGACTCTGTACTGGTACCCCCTGTATATAGCCTCCACATTGACTCTGTACCGGTACCCCCTGTATATAGCCTCCACATTGACTCTGTACCGGTATCCCCTGTATATAGCCTCCACATTGACTCTGTACCGGTACACCCTGTATATAGCCTCCACATTGACTCTGTACCGGTACCCCCTGTATATAACCTCCACATTGACTCTGTACCGGTACCCCCTGTATATAGCCTCCACATTGACTCTGTACCGGTACCCCCTGTATATAGCCTCCACATTGACTCTGTACCGGTACCCCCTGTATATAGCCTCCACAATGACTCTGTACCGGTGCCCCCTGTATATAGCCTCCACATTGACTCTGTACCGTAATACCCTGTATATAGCCTCCACATTGACTCTGTATTGGTACCCCCTGTATATAGCCTCCACATTGACTCTGTACCGGTACCCCCTGTATATAGCCTCCACATTGACTCTGTACCGGTACCCCCTGTATATAGCATTCACATTGACTCTGTACCGGTACCCCCTGTATATAGCCTCCACATTGACTCTGTACCGGTATCCCCTGTATATAGCCTCCACATTGACTCTGTACCGGTATCCCCTGTATATAGCCTCCACATTGACTCTGTACCGGTATCCCCTTTTATATAGCCTCTACATTGACTCTGTACCGTAACACCCTGTATATAGCCTCCACATTGACTCTGTACCGGTACCCCCTGTATATAGCCTCCACATTGACTCTGTACCGGTACCCCCTGTATATAGCCTCCACATTGACTCTGTACCGGTACCCCCTGTATATAGCCTCCACAATGACTCTGTACCGGTGCCCCCTGTATATATCCTCCACATTGACTCTGTACCGTAATACCCTGTATATAGCCTCCACATTGACTCTGTATTGGTACCCCCTGTATATAGCCTCCACATTGACTCTGTACTTGTACCCCCTGTATATAGCCTCCACATTGACTCTGTACCGGTACCCCCTGTATATAGCCTCCACAATGACTCTGTACCGGTGCCCCCTGTATATAGCCTCCACATTGACTCTGTACCGGTGCCCCCTGTATATAGCCTCCACATTGACTCTGTACCGTAACACCCTGTATATAGCCTCCACATTGACTCTGTACCGGTACCCCCTGTATATACCCTCCACATTGACTCTGTACCGTAATACCCTCTATATAGCCTCCATATTGACTCTGTACCGTAACACCCTGTATATAGCCTCCACATTGACTCTGTACTGTAATACCCTGTATATAGACTCCACATTGACTCTGTACCGTAACACCCTGTATATAGTCTCCACATTGACTCTGTACCGTAACACCCTGTATATAGACTCCACATTGACTCTGTACCGTAACACCCTGTATATAGACTCCACATTGACTCTGTACCGTAACACCCTGTATATAGCCTCCATATTGACTCTGTACCGTAACACCCTGTATATAGCCTCCACATTGACTCTGTACCGTAACACCCTGTATATAGCCTCCACACTGACTCTGTACCGTAACACCCTGTATATAGTCTCCACATTGACTCTGTACCGTAACACCCTGTATATAGACTCCACATTGACTCTGTACCGTAACACCCTGTACATAGACTCCACATTGACTCTGTACCGTAACACCCTGTATATAGCCTCCATATTGACTCTGTACCGTAACACCCTGTATATAGCCTCCACATTGACTCTGTACCGTAACACCCTGTATATAGCCTCACTATTTTTATTTTACTGCTGCTCTTTAATTTCTTGTTACTTTTATTTCTTATTCTTATCTGTATTTTTTAAAACTGCATTGTTGGTTCGGGGTTCGTAAGTCAGCATTTCACTGTAAGGTGATTAATACAATTTGATTTGAGTACTTTTTCCACCACTGATGACGAGATGGCCTACTGGGAGGAGGTGAGGGTCCTGGAGGAGTGCAGCCAGGAAAATAACCTAACTTCTCTCTCAACGTCAACAAGACAAAGGAACTGATGGTGGACTTCATGAGACAGCAGAGAGGAGCACCTACAGCACCCGATGTCACAAGAAGGTCAAAAAGATCATCAAGGACATCAATCACCCGAGCCACGGCCTGCTCACCTCGTTATCATCCACAAGGTCAGTACAGGTCCATCAAAGCAGGGACCGAGAGACTGGAAAAACAGCTTCTATCTCAAGGCCATCAGACTGTTAAATAGCCATCACTAACTGGCCAGTCACTGTCACTAGCCAGCTACCAACCGATTAATCAACCCTGCACCTGTAGTGGCTTGGAGGGGCTCGACGGGGCTGTAGTGGCTTGGGGTGGGCTCGACGGGGCTGTAGTGGCTTGGGATGGGCTTGACGGGGCTGTAGTGTCTTGGAGGGGCTCGACGGGGCTGTAGTGGCTTGGGGTGGGCTCGACGGGGCTGTAGTGGCTTGGAGGGGCTCGACGGGGCTGTAGTGGCTTGGAGGGGCTCGACGGGGCTGTAGTGGCTTGGGGGGGCTCGACGGGGCTGTAGTGGCTTGGGGTGGGCTCGACGGGGCTGTAGTGGCTTGGAGGGGCTCGACGGGGCTGTAGTGGCTTGGAGGGGCTCGACGGGGCTGTAGTGGCTTGGGGGGGCTCGACGGGGCTGTAGTGGCTCGACGGGGCTGTAGTGGCTTGGAGGGGCTCGACGGGGCTGTAGTGGCTCGACGGGGCTGTAGTGGCTTGGAGGGGCTCGACTGGGCTGTAGTGGCTCAACGGGGCTGTAGTGGCTCGGGGGGGGGCTTATTATCATTTTTTAAAATATTTTTTACTTATAAAGTGACTCATTAAAAACAATTGTTTACAAAAGGATGTTTGAATGTTACCTTGACAATGTTTTCTAATTCAGTTAGGCCTATTCATTGATTTCTCTATTTTGTTTTGTATTTATCTTCTCGGTACGTTACCTATGCAGATTGGTTTTTGTTTGTTCCAGGAGGGCTTGCTGTCTGACCCCATGACGCAGGTCAGAGTGGGTTCTCCTTCCAGAGTATATCCACTATCACAGTAGTAGGTGGTGGTTGAGCCCAGCTTAAGGTCAGCTCCAATCCTGGTACCGTTCCTCACCACCCCAGGATCAAAGCATGACTCTCTAGGGTTCTCTGAGAGAGAGAGAGAGAGAGAGAGAGATATAGAGAGAGAGAGAGAGAGAGAGAGAGAGAGAGACAGAGAGAGAGAGAGAGAGAGAGAGTATTTGTTAATAAGACTAGGTAAGCATATACAATTAGATTTCAAGGGATATCTGCATTGAGAGAAAGAGTGGGAGAGTTAGTTAGTCAAGCTGGACCGATTAAGACAAGAAACACCAGCTCAAAGTTTGACCCTCTGTGGACTGAGAAAGACGGGGTTACTTTAGTCAAACTTCTGAATCAGGCTGAACCCCTCCCAAAATACTAAGAAAATAACAGAAAAGACAAGTACAAAAGACAGAATCACACAAGCAACTAGCCAAAAAATCTGACAGGAAATACAATATAGAGTTAAATATCAACTAGCCAACAAACCAGACAGGAAATACAATATGTAGAGTTAAATATCAACTAGCCATAAAATCAGACAGGAAATACAATATGTAGGGTTAAATATCAACTAGCCATAAAATCAGACAGGAAATACAATATGTAGAGTTAAATATCAACTAGCCAACAAACCAGACAGGAAATACAATATGTAGAGTTAAATATCAACTAGCCAACAAACCAGACAGGAAATACAATATGTAGAGTTAAATATCAACTAGCCAACAAACCAGACAGGAAATATGTAGTGTTAAATATCAACTAGCCAACAAACCAGACAGGAAATATGTAGAGTTAAATATCAACTAGCCAACAAACCAGACAGGAAATATGTAGAGTTAAATATCAACTAGCCAACAAACCAGACAGGAAATATGTAGAGTTAAATATCAACTAGCCAACAGACCAGACAGGAAATATGTAGAGTTAAATATCAACTAGCCAACAAATCAGAAAGGAAATATGTAGAGTTAAATATCAACTAGCCAATAAATCTCTCTCTCTCTCTCATATGCCAGTACCCTCTCATCTTTGGCTGAAAGAGGTAGGACAAGGGGGGCAAAAAAACTGAATCCCTCCAAAGCTCCCTCCCTCTCTACCCATACCATATTTTCCTCTCCATCCCTCTCTCACCTTACCTCCCCTCCCATCTCTAACTGGTAAAGGTAAGGAGTAAGACAAATAGACAGACAGACAGACAGACAGACAGACAGACAGACAGACAGACAGACAGTCAGGGCAAGGACCTTATTGAGAGTGACATCGCTCTGTCCAAAGCTCTGCTGACTACTCACAACTGTCTCAGCCCTGAACCAGAACTGAGTGAGTGAGTGAGTGAGTGAGTGAGTGAGTGAGTGAGGTGTGTGTGTGTGTGTGTGTGTGTGTGTGTGTGTGTGTATACATATATATATGTATATATAGCCCTGGACCACAGATCTAAAAGCATAGATTATAAATATACCAGAGAAACAAACCGCTCCATTAATCTTCAACGTCAAACATCAGACTTAAATAAACATGAGATTAATGTCCTAGTTGAATATAGATCTAACGGCATCACCTTGAGAAAGCACAAGTAAAATGCCATGTTCAATTTCTACAAATAATGACCACAGAATGACCGATCAGATTTGAACCTGCACTCTTTAACAGTAAACGCAAGTAAGGTCAGTTCAAAGACTAAGTTGTTGAGACCTGTTGCTAACGGGCCGTCAGGTTACTGTTACTGTTGGTAATGTTGTTGAGACCTGTTGCTAACGGGCCGTCTAGTTACTGTTGGTAATGTTGTTGAGATCTGTTGCTAACGGGCCATCTAGTTACT
The DNA here is from genome assembly GCF_045791955.1 of Oncorhynchus clarkii lewisi. Classification (NCBI taxonomy): domain Eukaryota; kingdom Metazoa; phylum Chordata; class Actinopteri; order Salmoniformes; family Salmonidae; genus Oncorhynchus; species Oncorhynchus clarkii. The sequence goes on from NC_092178.1 coordinate 3,248,675, forward strand.
GTTGGTAATGTTGTTGAGATCTGTTGCTAACGGGTCGTCTAGTTACTGTTGGTAATGTTGTTGAGATCTGTTGCTAACGGGCCATCAGGTTACTACTGTTGGTAATGTTGTTGAGACCTGTTGCTAACGGGCCATCAGGTTACTGTTGGTAATGTTGTTGAGACCTGTTGCTAACGGGCCATCTAGTTACTGTTGGTAATGTTGAGACGTGTTGCTAACGGGCCGTCTAGTTACTGTTGGTAATGTTGTTGAGACCTGATGCTAAAGGGCCATCTAGTTACTGTTGGTAATGTTGTTGAGACATGTTGCTAACGGGCCATCTAGTTACTGTTGGTAATGTTGTTGAGACATGTTGCTAACGGGCCATCTAGTTACTGTTGGTAATGTTGTTGAGACCTGTTGCTAACAGGCCATCTAGTTACTGTTGGTAATGTTGTTGAGACCTGTTGCTAACGAGCCATCTAGTTACTGTTGGTAATGTTGTTGAGACCTGTTGCTAACGGGCCATCTAGTTACTGTTGGTAATGTTGAGACGTGTTGCTAACGGGCCGTCTAGTTACTGTTGGTAATGTTGTTGAGACCTGTTGCTAACGGGCCATCTAGTTACTGTTGGTAATGTTGAGACGTGTTGCTAACAGGCCGTCTAGTTACTGTTGGTAATGTTGTTGAGACCTGTTGCTAACGGGCCATCTAGTTACTGTTGTTAATGTTGTTGAGACCTGTTGCTAATGGGCCATCTACTGTTGGTAATGTTGTTGAGACCTGTTGCTAACGAGCCATCTAGTTACTGTTGGTAATGTTGTTGAGACCTGTTGCTAACGGGCCATCTACTTACTGTTGGTAATGTTGTTGAGACCTGTTGCTAACGGGCCATCTAGTTACTGTTGGTAATGTTGTTGAGACCTGTTGCTAACGGGCCGTCTAGTTACTGTTGGTAATGTTGTTGAGATCTGTTGCTAACGGGCCATCTAGTTACTGTTGGTAATGTTGTTGAGATCTGTTGCTAACGGGCCGTCTAGTTACTGTTGGTAATGTTGTTGAGATCTGTTGCTAACGGGCCATCAGGTTACCGTTGGTAATGTTGTTGAGACCTGTTGCTAACGGGCCATCAGGTTACTGTTGGTAATGTTGTTGAGACCTGTTGCTAACGGGCCATCTAGTTACTGTTGGTAATGTTGAGACGTGTTGCTAACGGGCCGTCTAGTTACTGTTGGTAATGTTGTTGAGACCTGATGCTAAAGGGCCATCTAGTTACTGTTGGTAATGTTGTTGAGACATGTTGCTAACGGGCCATCTAGTTACTGTTGGTAATGTTGTTGAGACATGTTGCTAACGGGCCATCTAGTTACTGTTGGTAATGTTGTTGAGACCTGTTGCTAACAGGCCATCTAGTTACTGTTGGTAATGTTGTTGAGACCTGTTGCTAACGAGCCATCTAGTTACTGTTGGTAATGTTGTTGAGACCTGTTGCTAACGGGCCATCTACTTACTGTTGGTAATGTTGTTGAGACCTGTTGCTAACGGGCCATCTAGTTACTGTTGGTAATGTTGTTGAGACCTGTTGCTAACGGGCCGTCTAGTTACTGTTGGTAATGTTGTTGAGATCTGTTGCTAACGGGCCATCTAGTTACTGTTGGTAATGTTGTTGAGATCTGTTGCTAACGGGCCGTCTAGTTACTGTTGGTAATGTTGTTGAGATCTGTTGCTAACGGGCCATCAGGTTACCGTTGGTAATGTTGTTGAGACCTGTTGCTAACGGGCCATCAGGTTACTGTTGGTAATGTTGTTGAGACCTGTTGCTAACGGGCCATCTAGTTACTGTTGGTAATGTTGAGACGTGTTGCTAACGGGCCGTCTAGTTACTGTTGGTAATGTTGTTGAGACCTGATGCTAACGGGCCATCTAGTTACTGTTGGTAATGTTGTTGAGACATGTTGCTAACGGGCCATCTAGTTACTGTTGGTAATGTTGTTGAGACATGTTGCTAACGGGCCATCTAGTTACTGTTGGTAATGTTGTTGAGACCTGTTGCTAACGGGCCATCTAGTTACTGTTGGTAATGTTGTTGAGACCTGTTGCTAACGGCACATCTAGTTACTGTTGGTAATGTTGTTGAGACATGTTGCTAACAGGCCATCTAGTTACTGTTGGTAATGTTGTTGAGACCTGTTGCTAACGAGCCATCTAGTTACTGTTGGTAATGTTGTTGAGACCTGTTGCTAACGGGCCATCTAGTTACTGTTGGTAATGTTGAGACGTGTTGCTAACGGGCCGTCTAGTTACTGTTGGTAATGTTGTTGAGACCTGTTGCTAACGGGCCATCTAGTTACTGTTGGTAATGTTGAGACGTGTTGCTAACAGGCCGTCTAGTAACTGTTGGTCATGTTGTTGAGACCTGTTGCTAACGGGCCATCTAGTTAATGTTGTTAATGTTGTTGAGACCTGTTGCTAATGGGCCATCTACTGTTGGTAATGTTGTTGAGACCTGTTGCTAACGAGCCATCTAGTTACTGTTGGTAATGTTGTTGAGACCTGTTGCTAACGGGCCATCTACTTACTGTTGGTAATGTTGTTGAGACCTGTTGCTAACGGGCCATCTAGTTACTGTTGGTAATGTTGTTGAGACCTGTTGCTAACGGGCTGTCTAGTTACTGTTGGTAATGTTGTTGAGCCCTTTTGCTAACGGGCCATCTAGTTACTGTTAGTAATGTTGTTGAGACCTGTTGCTAATGGGCCGTCTAGTTACTGTTGGTAATGTTGTTGAGACCTGTTGCTAACAAGCCATCTAGTTACTGTTGGTAATGTGGTTGAGACCTGTTGCTAATGGGCCATCTAGTTACTGTTGGTAATGTTGTTGAGACATGTTGCTAACGGGCCATCTAGTTACTGTTGGCAATGTTGTTGAGACATGTTGCTAACGGGCCATCTAGTTACTGTTGGTAATGTTGAGACGTGATGCTAATGGGCCGTCTAGTTACTGTTGGTAATGTTGTTGAGACCTGTTGCTAACGGGCCATCTAGTTACTGTTGTTAATGTTGTTGAGACCTGTTGCTAATGGGCCATCTACTGTTGGTAATGTTGTTGAGACCTGTTGCTAACGGGCCATCTAGTTACTGTTGGTAATGTTGTTGAGACCTGTTGCTAACGGGCCATCTACTTACTGTTGGTAATGTTGTTGAGACCTGTTGCTAACGGGCCATCTAGTTACTGTTGGTAATGTTGTTGAGACCTGTTGCTAATGGGCTGTCTAGTTACTGTTGGTAATGTTGTTGAGACCTGTTGCTAATGGGCCATCTAGTTACTGTTGGTAATGTTGTTGAGACCTGTTGCTAACGAGCCATCTAGTTACTGTTGGTAATGTTGTTGAGACCTGTTGCTAACGGGCCATCTACTTACTGTTGGTAATGTTGTTGAGACCTGTTGCTAACGGGCCGTCTAGTTACTGTTGGTAATGTTGATGAGACCTGTTGCTAACGGGCCATCAGGTTACTGTTGGTAATGTTGTTGAGACATGTTGCTAACGGGCCATCTAGTTACTGTTGGTAATGTTGAGACGTGATGCTAATGGGCCGTCTAGTTACTGTTGGTAATGTTGTTGAGACCTGTTGCTAACGGGCCATCTAGTTACTGTTGTTAATGTTGTTGAGACCTGTTGCTAATGGGCCATCTACTGTTTGTAATGTTGTTGAGACCTGTTGCTAACGGGCCATCTAGTTACTGTTGGTAATGTTGTTGAGACCTGTTGCTAACGGGCCATCTACTTACTGTTGGTAATGTTGTTGAGACCTGTTGCTAACGGGCCATCTAGTTACTGTTGGTAATGTTGTTGAGACCTGTTGCTAATGGGCTGTCTAGTTACTGTTGGTAATGTTGTTGAGACCTGTTGCTAATGGGCCATCTAGTTACTGTTGGTAATGTTGTTGAGACCTGTTGCTAACGAGCCATCTAGTTACTGTTGGTAATGTTGTTGAGACCTGTTGCTAATGAGCCATCTAGTTACTGTTGGTAATGTTGTTGAGACCTGTTGCTAACGAGCCATCTAGTTACTGTTGGTAATGTTGTTGAGATCTGTTGCTAACGGGCCATCAGGTTACCGTTGGTAATGTTGTTGAGACCTGTTGCTAACGGGCCATCAGGTTACTGTTGGTAATGTTGTTGAGACCTGTTGCTAACGGGCCATCTAGTTACTGTTGGTAATGTTGAGACGTGTTGCTAACGGGCCGTCTAGTTACTGTTGGTAATGTTGTTGAGACCTGATGCTAACGGGCCATCTAGTTACTGTTGGTAATGTTGTTGAGACATGTTGCTAACGGGCCATCTAGTTACTGTTGGTAATGTTGTTGAGACATGTTGCTAACGGGCCATCTAGTTACTCTTGGTAATGTTGTTGAGACATGTTGCTAACGGGCCATCTAGTTACTGTTGGTAATGTTGTTGAGACCTGTTGCTAACGGGCCATCTAGTTACTGTTGGTAATGTTGTTGAGACCTGTTGCTAACGGCACATCTAGTTACTGTTGGTAATGTTGTTGAGACATGTTGCTAACAGGCCATCTAGTTACTGTTGGTAATGTTGTTGAGACCTGTTGCTAACGAGCCATCTAGTTACTGTTGGTAATGTTGTTGAGACCTGTTGCTAACGGGCCATCTAGTTACTGTTGGTAATGTTGAGACGTGTTGCTAACGGGCCGTCTAGTTACTGTTGGTAATGTTGTTGAGACCTGTTGCTAACGGGCCATCTAGTTACTGTTGGTAATGTTGAGACGTGTTGCTAACAGGCCGTCTAGTTACTGTTGGTAATGTTGTTGAGACCTGTTGCTAACGGGCCATCTAGTTACTGTTGTTAATGTTGTTGAGACCTGTTGCTAATGGGCCATCTACTGTTGGTAATGTTGTTGAGACCTGTTGCTAACGAGCCATCTAGTTACTGTTGGTAATGTTGTTGAGACCTGTTGCTAACGGGCCATCTACTTACTGTTGGTAATGTTGTTGAGACCTGTTGCTAACGGGCCATCTAGTTACTGTTGGTAATGTTGTTGAGACCTGTTGCTAACGGGCCGTCTAGTTACTGTTGGTAATGTTGTTGAGATCTGTTGCTAACGGGCCATCTAGTTACTGTTGGTAATGTTGTTGAGATCTGTTGCTAACGGGCCGTCTAGTTACTGTTGGTAATGTTGTTGAGATCTGTTGCTAACGGGCCATCAGGTTACCGTTGGTAATGTTGTTGAGACCTGTTGCTAACGGGCCATCAGGTTACTGTTGGTAATGTTGTTGAGACCTGTTGCTAACGGGCCATCTAGTTACTGTTGGTAATGTTGAGACGTGTTGCTAACGGGCCGTCTAGTTACTGTTGGTAATGTTGTTGAGACCTGATGCTAACGGGCCATCTAGTTACTGTTGGTAATGTTGTTGAGACATGTTGCTAACGGGCCATCTAGTTACTGTTGGTAATGTTGTTGAGACATGTTGCTAACGGGCCATCTAGTTACTGTTGGTAATGTTGTTGAGACCTGTTGCTAACGGGCCATCTAGTTACTGTTGGTAATGTTGTTGAGACCTGTTGCTAACGGCACATCTAGTTACTGTTGGTAATGTTGTTGAGACATGTTGCTAACAGGCCATCTAGTTACTGTTGGTAATGTTGTTGAGACCTGTTGCTAACGAGCCATCTAGTTACTGTTGGTAATGTTGTTGAGACCTGTTGCTAACGGGCCATCTAGTTACTGTTGGTAATGTTGAGACGTGTTGCTAACGGGCCGTCTAGTTACTGTTGGTAATGTTGTTGAGACCTGTTGCTAACGGGCCATCTAGTTACTGTTGGTAATGTTGAGACGTGTTGCTAACAGGCCGTCTAGTAACTGTTGGTCATGTTGTTGAGACCTGTTGCTAACGGGCCATCTAGTTAATGTTGTTAATGTTGTTGAGACCTGTTGCTAATGGGCCATCTACTGTTGGTAATGTTGTTGAGACCTGTTGCTAACGAGCCATCTAGTTACTGTTGGTAATGTTGTTGAGACCTGTTGCTAACGGGCCATCTACTTACTGTTGGTAATGTTGTTGAGACCTGTTGCTAACGGGCCATCTAGTTACTGTTGGTAATGTTGTTGAGACCTGTTGCTAACGGGCTGTCTAGTTACTGTTGGTAATGTTGTTGAGCCCTTTTGCTAACGGGCCATCTAGTTACTGTTAGTAATGTTGTTGAGACCTGTTGCTAATGGGCCGTCTAGTTACTGTTGGTAATGTTGTTGAGACCTGTTGCTAACAAGCCATCTAGTTACTGTTGGTAATGTGGTTGAGACCTGTTGCTAATGGGCCATCTAGTTACTGTTGGTAATGTTGTTGAGACATGTTGCTAACGGGCCATCTAGTTACTGTTGGTAATGTTGTTGAGACATGTTGCTAACGGGCCATCTAGTTACTGTTGGTAATGTTGAGACGTGATGCTAATGGGCCGTCTAGTTACTGTTGGTAATGTTGTTGAGACCTGTTGCTAACGGGCCATCTAGTTACTGTTGTTAATGTTGTTGAGACCTGTTGCTAATGGGCCATCTACTGTTGGTAATGTTGTTGAGACCTGTTGCTAACGGGCCATCTAGTTACTGTTGGTAATGTTGTTGAGACCTGTTGCTAACGGGCCATCTACTTACTGTTGGTAATGTTGTTGAGACCTGTTGCTAACGGGCCATCTAGTTACTGTTGGTAATGTTGTTGAGACCTGTTGCTAATGGGCTGTCTAGTTACTGTTGGTAATGTTGTTGAGACCTGTTGCTAATGGGCCATCTAGTTACTGTTGGTAATGTTGTTGAGACCTGTTGCTAACGAGCCATCTAGTTACTGTTGGTAATGTTGTTGAGACCTGTTGCTAACGGGCCATCTACTTACTGTTGGTAATGTTGTTGAGACCTGTTGCTAATGGGCTGTCTAGTTACTGTTGGTAATGTTGATGAGACCTGTTGCTAACGGGCCATCAGGTTACTGTTGGTAATGTTGTTGAGACATGTTGCTAACGGGCCATCTAGTTACTGTTGGTAATGTTGAGACGTGATGCTAATGGGCCGTCTAGTTACTGTTGGTAATGTTGTTGAGACCTGTTGCTAACGGGCCATCTAGTTACTGTTGTTAATGTTGTTGAGACCTGTTGCTAATGGGCCATCTACTGTTGGTAATGTTGTTGAGACCTGTTGCTAACGGGCCATCTAGTTACTGTTGGTAATGTTGTTGAGACCTGTTGCTAACGGGCCATCTACTTACTGTTGGTAATGTTGTTGAGACCTGTTGCTAACGGGCCATCAGGTTACTGTTGGTAATGTTGTTGAGACATGTTGCTAACGGGCCATCTAGTTACTGTTGGTAATGTTGAGACGTGATGCTAATGGGCCGTCTAGTTACTGTTGGTAATGTTGTTGAGACCTGTTGCTAACGGGCCATCTAGTTACTGTTGTTAATGTTGTTGAGACCTGTTGCTAATGGGCCATCTACTGTTGGTAATGTTGTTGAGACCTGTTGCTAACGGGCCATCTAGTTACTGTTGGTAATGTTGTTGAGACCTGTTGCTAACGGGCCATCTACTTACTGTTGGTAATGTTGTTGAGACCTGTTGCTAACGGGCCATCTAGTTACTGTTGGTAATGTTGTTGAGACCTGTTGCTAATGGGCTGTCTAGTTACTGTTGGTAATGTTGTTGAGACCTGTTGCTAATGGGCCATCTAGTTACTGTTGGTAATGTTGTTGAGACCTGTTGCTAACGAGCCATCTAGTTACTGTTGGTAATGTTGTTGAGACCTGTTGCTAACGGGCCATCTACTTACTGTTGGTAATGTTGTTGAGACCTGTTGCTAACGGGCTGTCTAGTTACTGTTGGTAATTTTGTTGAGACCTGTTGCTAATGAGCCATCTAGTTACTGTTGGTAATGTTGTTGAGACCTGTTGCTAACGAGCCATCTAGTTACTGTTGGTAATGTGGTTGAGACCTGTTGCTAATGGGCCGTCTAGTTACTGTTGCGAACTGCCAACAGGTCACAATAACATCACCAACAGAAACAAGATTTCCCGTTAGCAACATGTCATATGCTCTCCAATCCCATCCTCTCCTCTCCTCTAGTTTCCTCTCCTATCCCCTCCTCTCCTCTAGTTTCCTCTCCTATCATCTCCTCTCCTATCCTCTCCTATCCTTTCATCTCCTCTCCTCTAGTTTCCTCTCCTATCCCCTGCTCTCCTATCATCTCCTCTCCTCTAGTTTCCTCTCCTATCCCATCCTCTCCTTTCATCTCCTCTCCTCTAGTTTCCTCTCCTATCCCATCCTCTCCTATCATCTACTCTCCTCTAGTTTCCTCTCCTATCCCATCCTCTCCTCTAGTTTCCTCTCCTATCCCCTCCTCTCATATCATCTCCTCTCCTCAAGTTTCCTCTCCTATCCCATCCTCTCATATCCTCTCCTATCCACTCCTCTCCTCTAGTTTCCTCTCCTATCCCATGCTCTCATTTCCTCTCCCATCCACTCCTATCCTATCATCTCCTCTAGTTTCCTCTCCTATCCTATCATCTCCTCTCCTCTAGTTTCCTCTCCTATCCCATCCTCTCCTATCATCTCCTCTCCTCTAGTTTCTTCTCCTATCCCATCCTCTCCTATCCCATCCTCTCCTATCATCTCCTCTTCTATCATCTCCTCTCCTCTATTTTCCTCTCCTATCCCTTCCTCTCCTATCATCTTCTCTCCTCTAGTTTCCTCTCCTATCCCATCCTCTCCTATAATCTCCTCTCCTCTAGTTTCCTCTCCTCTCCTCTAGTTGCCTCTCCTATCCCATCCCCTCCTATCATCTCCTCTCCTCTAGTTTCCTCTCCTATCCCATCCTCTCCTATCATCTCCTCTCCTCTAGTTTCTTATCCTATCCCATCCTCTCCTATCCCATCCTCTCCTATCATCTCCTCTTCTATCATCTCCTCTCCTCTATTTTCCTCTCCTATCCCTTCCTCTCCTATCATCTTCTCTCCTCTAGTTTCCTCTCCTATCCCATCCTCTCCTATCATCTCCTCTCCTTTAGTGTCCTCTCCTATCCCCTCCTCTTCTATCATCTCATCTCCTCTAGTTTCCTTTCCTCTCCTATCCTCTCCTCTCCTCTCCTATCATCTCCTCTCCTCTAGTTTCCTCTCCTATCCCCTCCTCTCCTATCATCTCCTCTCCTTTAATATCCTCTCCTATCATCTTCTCTCCTCTAGTTTCCTCTCCTATCCCATCCTCTCCTATCATCTCCTCTCCTCTAGTTTCCTCTCCTCTCCTATCATCTCCTCTCCTCTAGTTTCCACTCCTATCCCCTCCTCTCCTATCATCTTCTCTCCTCTAGTTTCCTCTCCTATCCTCTCCTCTAGTTTCCTCTGCTCTCCCCTCCTCTCCTATCATCTCCTCTCCTCTAGTTACCTATTCTATCCCATCCTCTCCTCTCCTCTACTTCCCTCTACTATCCCATCCCATCCTCTCCTATCCTCTCCTCTCTTTTCTTAACCTCACTGACTTTTACGATGTGCCATTCCAAAATGTAAAGTACCCACATAACTCAAAATGGCGTTCCTTATTCAACCACAACGTGTTTAGTGAGATTCAGTAATACATTCAAAACGGACTCTGTTCACCCCAAACAGAGTTTACAAGCTACTCCCTGTCTTTTAGACTCTGACTACCCCAAACTACTCTAACACAATAGGCCTCATTGATGCAGAGATCTCTAGACTATAAGCCCAGGTCTTTAAATGAAAGCCACAACGTATGTTGCCCCTTAAATTTCCAATTATGTTTAATCCTCTATTCCTGATAACAGATATTCACCACAACAGGATCCCAGCTCTCTGAGAAACAACCACAAACACAACACACAAATCAGTTACCAGACCTGTCAACCAACTGTTACACACACACCCACACAACACACAAATCAATTACCAGACCCGCCAACCCACTGCTACACACAAACACACACACACACAGGGGAGCCTGTGATCTTGAATGACTATGATCGTCTGTGATCCTGTATAAACAGTGTGTACTGTACGGTCGTGCCCCAAACAAACCACACAGCGCGTTCGGTCAACGCAGCGAGACACAGGAGTGTGTGTGACATCAGACGTGTGCT
>NC_092178.1:3263798-3321298 GCF_045791955.1 Oncorhynchus clarkii lewisi
AGAGGAAACGTGATGATACAGGGAGAGAGGAGAGGAAACATGATGATACAGGGAGAGTATAGAGGAAACATGATGATACAGAGAGAGAGGAGAGGAAACATGATGATACAGAGAGAGAGAGGAGAGGAAACATGATGATACAGGGAGAGAGGAGAGGAAACATGATGATACAGAGAGAGAGGAGAGGAAACATGATGATACAGAGAGAGAGGAGAGGAAACATGATGATACAGAGAGAGAGGAGAGGAAACATGATGATACAGGGAGAGATTAGAGGAAACATGATGATACAGAGAGAGAGGAGAGGAAACATGATGATACAGGGAGAGAGAGGAGAGGAAACATGATGATACAGGGAGAGAGGAGAGGAAACATGATGATACAGGGAGAGAGAGGAGAGGAAACATGATGATACAGGGAGAGAGAGGAGAGGAAACATGATGATACAGAGAGAGAGGAGAGGAAACATGATGATGCAGAGAGAGAGAGGAGAGGAAACATGATGATACAGAGAGAGAGAGGAGAGGAAACATGATGATACAGAGAGAGGAGAGGAAACATGATGATACAGAGAGAGAGGAGAGGAAACATGATGATACAGGGAGAGAGGAGAGTAAACATGATGATACAGAGAGAGAGGAGAGGAAACATGATGATACAGAGAGAGAGGAGAGGAAACATGATGATACAGGGAGAGAGGAGAGGAAACATGATGATACAGGGAGAGAGAGGAGAGGAAACATGATGATACAGGGAGAGAGAGGAGAGGAAACATGATGATACAGGGAGAGAGGAGAGGAAACATGATGATACAGTGAGAGAGGAGAGGAAACATGATGATACAGGGTGAGAGGAGAGAGGAAACAGGAGATGTAGATGAAGATCCAGGGAGAGAGAGGAGAGGAAACATGATGATACAGGGAGATAGAGGAGAGGAAACATGATGATACAGGGAGAGAGAGGAGAGGAAACATGATGATACAGGGAGAGAGAGGAGAGGAAACATGATGATACAGGGAGAGAGGAGAGGAAACATGATGATACAGGGAGAGAGGAGAGGAAACATGATGATACAGGGAGAGAGGAGAGGGAACATGATGATACAGAGAGAGAGAGGAGAGGAAACGTGATGATACAGGGAGAGAGGAGAGGAAACATGATGATACAGGGAGAGTATAGAGGAAACATGATGATACAGAGAGAGAGGAGAGGAAACATGATGATACAGAGAGAGAGAGGAGAGGAAACATGATGATACAGGGAGAGAGGAGAGGAAACATGATGATACAGAGAGAGAGGAGAGGAAACATGATGATACAGAGAGAGAGGAGAGGAAACATGATGATACAGAGAGAGAGGAGAGGAAACATGATGATACAGGGAGAGATTAGAGGAAACATGATGATACAGAGAGAGAGGAGAGGAAACATGATGATACAGGGAGAGAGAGGAGAGGAAACATGATGATACAGGGAGAGAGGAGAGGAAACATGATGATACAGGGAGAGAGAGGAGAGGAAACATGATGATACAGGGAGAGAGAGGAGAGGAAACATGATGATACAGAGAGAGAGGAGAGGAAACATGATGATGCAGAGAGAGAGTGGAGAGGAAACATGATAATACAGAGAGAGAGAGGAGAGGAAACATGATGATACAGAGAGAGGAGAGGAAACATGATGATACAGAGAGAGAGGAGAGGAAACATGATGATACAGGGAGAGAGGAGAGTAAACATGATGATACAGAGAGAGAGGAGAGGAAACATGATGATACAGAGAGAGAGGAGAGGAAACATGATGATACAGGGAGAGAGGAGAGGAAACATGATGATACAGGGAGAGAGAGGAGAGGAAACATGATGATACAGGGAGAGAGAGGAGAGGAAACATGATGATACAGGGAGAGAGGAGAGGAAACATGATGATACAGTGAGAGAGGAGAGGAAACATGATGATACAGGGTGAGAGGAGAGAGGAAACAGGAGATGTAGATGAAGATCCAGGGAGAGAGAGGAGAGGAAACATGATGATACAGGGAGAAAGAGGAGAGGAAACATGATGATACAGGGAGAGAGGAGAGGAAACATGATGATACAGGGAGAGAGAGGAGAGGAAACATGATGATACAGAGAGAGAGGAGAGAGGAAACAGGATATGTAGATGAATATACAGGGAAAGAGGAGAGGAAAGAGGAGATGTAGATGAAGATACAGGGAGAGAGAGGAGAGGAAACAGGAGATGTAGATGAAGATACAGGGAGAGGAGAGGAAACAGGAGATGTAGATGAAGATACAGGGAGAGAGGAGAGGAAACATTACGATACAGGGAGAGAGAGGAGAGGAAACAGGAGATGTAGATGAAGATACAGATAACAACACAACATCCCTTCTTTACTCAGGTTTGCTAATTGGGTACTTTTTCTACCACTGCCAAATCATTGCCTTCATGTGCCAGCATAGCTAGCTCCAGCTTCTGTGGGTATGTGGTTTGCAATCGAGCCAAACAGACCCCTTTGTGTAAGCTGCATTGTGGTAACTAATGGACTCTGAAACTGAAATGGCCCTGACTGTATTTGACCAAGTCAGAGTCATAGTCAGAACCTATATCATGTATTTGGCTGAGTCAATAAAGGCCCCTTTAAGAGGGTCAACAGTATTGAGACTGCACTAATGCCTGTCGATATTAAACCCTGTTAGGTTTTCACCTGTGAACCTTTGGAGCCAGGAACACACACGACTCATGACCGATCTCCCTCCGTTTGTGATTTCAAAGGAATGTTCAAACTAATTACGCCTTGCCCTGATTAAACAATGAAGCTAATTACAATGTCTATATTTCTGTTGTTAACTAGCGTCTCTCTCTCTCTCTCTCTCCCTCCCTCCCTCTCTCCCTCCCTCCCTCCCTCTCTCCCTCGCTCCCTCTCTCCCTCGCTCCCTCTCTCCCTCGCTCCCTCCCTCCGTCTCTCTCTCCCTCTGTCTCCCTGTGAAAAGACAGACAGACAGACATTGGGTGGCTGTGTGAAAATTACTTGTAGCTAGGTATAATTGGTAAAGACTGGGTTGTAGGTTGGTATAATTGGTACAGACTGGGTTGTAGGTTGGTATAATTTTTACAGACTGGGTTGTAGGTTGGTATAATTGGTACAGACTGGGTGGTAGGTAGGTATAATTGGTACAGACTGGGTTGTAGGTTGATATAATTGGTACAGACTGGTTTGTAGGTTGATATAATTGGTACAGACTGGGTTGTAGGTTGGTATAATTGGTACAGACTGGGTTGTAGGTTGGTATAATTGGTACGGACTAGGTTGTAGGTTGGTATAATTGGTACAGACTGGGTTGTAGGTTGGTATTATTGGTACAGACTGGGTTGTAGGTTAGTATAATTGGTACAGACTGGGTTGTAGGTTGGTATAATTGGTACAGACTGGGTTGTAGGTTGGTATAATTGGTACAGACTGGGTTGTAGGTTGGTATAATTGGTACAGACTTGGTTGTAGGTTGGTATAATTGGTACAGACTGGGTTGTAGGTTGGTATTATTGGTACAGACTGGGTTGTAGGTTGGTAACGTTGGTACAGACTGGGTTGTAGGTTGGTATAATTGGTACAAACTAGGTTGTAGGTTGGTATAATTGGTACAGACTGGGCTGTAGGTAGGTATAATTGGTACAGACTGGGTTGTAGGTTGGTATAATTGGTACATACTGGGTTGTAGGTAGGTATAATTGGTACAGACTGGGTTGTAGGTTGGTATAAATTGTACAGACTGGGTTGTAAGTTGGTATTATTGGTACAGACTGGGTTGTAGGTTTGTAACGTTGGTACAGAGTGGGTTGTAGGTTGGTATAATTGGTACAGACTGGGTTGTAGGTTGGTAACGTTGGTACAGACTGGGTTGTAGGTAGGTATAATTGGTACAGACTGGGTTGTAGGTTGTTATAATTGGTACAGACTGGGTTGTAGGTAGGTATAATTGGTACAGACTGGTTTGTAGGTTGGTAAAGTTGGTACAGATTGGGTTGTAGGTAGGTATAATTGGTACAGACTGGGTTGTAGGTAGGTATAATTGGTACAGACTGGGTTGTAGGTTGGTATAATTGGTACAGACTAGGTTGTAGGTTGGTATAATTGGTACAGACAGGGCTGTAGGTAGGTATAATTGGTACAGACTGGGCTGTAGGTAGGTATAATTGGTACATACTGGGTTGTAGGTAGGTATAATTGGTACAGACTGGGTTGTAGGTTGGTATAAATTGTACAGACTGGGTTGTAAGTTGGTATTATTGGTACAGACTGGGTTGTAGGTTTGTAACGTTGGTACAGAGTGGGTTGTAGGTTGGTATAATTGGTACAGACTGGGTTGTAGGTTGGTAACGTTGGTACAGACTGGGTTGTAGGTAGGTATAATTGGTACAGACTGGGTTGTAGGTTGTTATAATTGGTACAGACTGGGTTGTAGGTAGGTATAATTGGTACAGACTGGTTTGTAGGTTGGTAAAGTTGGTACAGATTGGGTTGTAGGTAGGTATAATTGGTACAGACTAGGTTGTAGGTTGGTATAATTGGTACAGACAGGGCTGTAGGTAGGTATAATTGGTACAGACTGGGCTGTAGGTAGGTATAATTGGTACAGACTGGGTTGTAGGTTGGTATAATTGGGACAGTCTGGGTTGTAGGTAGGTATAATTGTTACAGATGGGGTTGTAGGTTGGTATAATTGGTACAGACTGGGTTGTAGGTAGGTATAATTGGTACAGACTGGGTTGTAGGTTGGTATAATTGGTACAGACTGGGTTGTAGGTTGGTATTATTGGTACAGACTGGATTGTAGGTTGGTATAAGTGATACAGACTGGGTGGTAGGTTGGTATAATTGGTACAGACTGGGTTGTAGGTAGGTATAATTGGTACAGACTGGGTTGTAGGTAGGTATAATTGGTACAGACTGGGTTGTAGGTTGGTATAATTGGTACAGACTGGGTAGTAGGTTGGTATAATTGGTACAGACTGGGTTGTAGGTTGGTATAATTGGTATAGACTGGTTTGTAGGTTGGTATAATTGGTACAGACTGGGTTGTAGGTTGGTTATCTGTGCAGGTGGGGAATCTAGAGGTGTTCTTACCTGTGCTGGTGGGAGGTAAAATGTCTTACCTTTGTTTTACCTGTGCAGGTGGGGTGTTGGGTTAACATGTGTTACCTGTGCAGGTGGAGTGTTGGGTTAACATGTCTTACCTGTGCAGGTGGGGTGTTGGGTTAACATGTGTTACCTGTGCAGGTGGGGTGTTGGGTTAACAGGTCTTATCTGTGCAGGTGGGGTGTTGGGTTAACATGTCTTACATATGCAGGTGGGGTGTTGGATTAACATGTCTTACCTGTGCAGGTGGGGTGTCGGGTTAACAGGTCTTACCTGTGCAGGTGGGGTGTTGGGTTAACAGGTCTTACCTGTGCAGGTGGGGGGGTCAGGCTGCCAGAAGAAGCGGCTGTTGATCTCTGTGCAGATGATCTTGGTGGCCCCCTGAAGGACGTAACCGGGATCACACTGGAACAGGACACGGTCTCCGGGCTCCTTGCTGTCCCCACTGCGGGTCCCGTTGGCGGGCAGACCCGGGTCGTTGCATGACGTAGCAGTGGACACTGGAGACAGAGGGGAAAAGAATAGATGAATCCGTTGGTAAAGAGACTGTCTCTTTCCAGCTCTACATTTCTAACTCCTAAATCACTTTTTTCTTTGTTTTTTAACCTACATTTTATTTAATCACAAACTGATGAAAAAGGTAGAGTCATTTCTAGTTATGTAGAATAGCTATATACCAATAAACAGTATGCATACAGTGCATTATCAGTGCATTACCATTCAAATCTCCCATTGGTACCACAGGCTCTATTTACAGTACAGGTGCATATACACGTTTATGATCCAGACCAATTCATTTTAAGGTTGGTTAACACTCAAACATGTTCCCCTTCCCCTTTTTTTCCTCTCGTATATAACATTCAACCTCTTACCAGAGAACTGCAGAGCGAAGCCCTGTTTGGATGTGAAGAAGTCGGTGGTGAACTGGAGGCTGACGGTGTTGAAGGTGCTGTGGGCGTCAGGCGGAAGGGTCGAGCCGCTGAGCTCCCTCAGGAGGACCCCTCCGTCCTGGGGACCGTCCCAGATACGCAACACATCGTGGACCTCCTCCGTATGGAATACCAGGAAGTGGAGACTATGGAGGGAGGAAGAGGAGTTAGTCATGGAGACTAGGGGGAAGTATAGAGAGGAAGAGGAGGTAGTCATGGAGACTAGGGGGGAGGAGAGGCGGAAGTATAGAGAGGAAGAGGAGGTAGTCATGGAGGCAAGGGGGGAGGAGAGGAGGAAGTATAGAGAGGAAGAGGAGGTAGTCATGGAGGCTAGGGGGGAGGAGAGGGGGAAGTATAGAGAGGAAGAGGAGGTAGTCATGGAGGCAAGGGGGGAGGAGAGGGGGAAGTATAGAGAGGAAGAGGAAGAGGAGGTAGTCATGGAGGCTAGGGGGAGGAGAGGGGGAAGTATAGAGAGGAAGAGGAGGATGAGGTAGTCGTGGAGGCTAGGGAGGAGAAGGGGAACAGGAGATATTAGATCAGACAAAGAGGGGGAAATGCAGTGTCATAGAGGAAAGGGGGATGGAGGAAAGGTTGAAAAGAGGACCCAGTCTAGACAGCCTAACGATTCACTGTTAGAGTCCCAGTCTAGACAACCTAACCATTCACTGTTAGAGTCCCAGTCTAGACAACCTAACCATTCACTGTTAGAGTCCCAGTCTAGACAACCTAACCATTCACTGTTAGAGTCCCAGTCTAGACAACCTAACCATTCACTGTTAGAGTCCCAGTCTAGACAACCTAACCATTCACTGTTAGAGTCCCAGTCTAAACAACCTAACCATTCACTGTTAGAGTCCCAGTCTAGACAACCTAATCATTCACTGTTAGAGTCCCAGTCTAGACAATCTAACCATTCACTGTTAGAGTCCCAGTCTAGACAACCTAACCATTCACTGTTAGAGTCCCAGTCTAGACAACCTAACCATTCACTGTTAGAGTCCCAGTCTAGACAACCTAACCATTCACTGTTAGAGTCCCAGTCTAGACAACCTAACCATTCACTGTTAGAGTCCCAGTCTAGACAACCTAACCATTCACTGTTAGAGTCCCAGGTTGAGACTGTTTTAACAGATGTACTGTCCCAGTCTAGACAAGCTGATAGTCAGCAACAGTAAATCTTCTCTCTTTAACCAGACATCTGTCAACCAGCTGGGGCTGAACAAATAAACCGATGCCTTTCATCACTCCAATACAGTAGGATGCTGGTGTGTGTGTGTGTGTGTGTGTTTGTGGTGTGTGTGTGTGTGTTGTGTGCGTGTGTGTGTTGTGTGTTTGTGTATGTGTGCGTGTGTTTGTGTGTGTGTGTGTGTTGTGTGCGTGTGTGTTTGTGTGTTTGTGGTGTGTGTGTGTTTGTGTGTGTGTTGTGTGTGTTTGTGTGTGTGTACACATGGACTAGACTAGAGGAAGAACACTTAGACAGGAGAAGGGAAAGCTAACTAAGGGATTGATTGATTCCTGAGATACGATAACCTTTATTTAGCTAGGCAAGTCAGTTAAGAACAAATTCTTATTTTACAATGACGGCCTAGAAACAGTGGGTTAACTGCCTTGTTCAGGGGCAGAACGGCAGGATTTTACTTTGTCTGCTCGGGGATTTGATCCAGCAACCTTTACGGTTACTGGCCCAACGCTCTAACCACTAGGCTACCTAGAATACGCTGATTCGGTGTGCGAGTTCATAAGAACGTGCGTTGAATATGTCGTTCCCATAGCAACGATTAAAACATTCCCAAACCAGAAACCGTGGATTGATGGCAGCATTCGCATGAAACTGAAAGCCCGAACCACTGCTTTTAATCAGGGCAAGGTGATTGGAAACATGACCGAATACAAACAGTGTAGCTATTCCCTCCGCAAGGCAATCAAACAAGCTAAGCGTCAGTATAGAGACAAAGTAGAATCTAAATTCAACGGCTCAGACACAAGAGGTATATGGCAGGGTCTACAGTCAATCACGGATGTCTTGCTCCCAGGCAGACTAAATAACTTTTTTGCCCGCTTTGAGGACAATACAGTGCCACTGACACGGCCTGCAACCAAAACATGCGGCCTCTCCTTCACTGCAGCCGAGGTGAGTAAAACATTTAAACGTGTTAACCCTCGCAAGGCTGCAGGCCCAGAAGGCATCCCCAGCCGTGCCCTCAGAGCATGCGCAGACCAGCTGGCTGGTGTGTTTACGGACATATTCAATCAATCCCTATCCCAGTCTGCTGTTCCCACATGCTTCAAGAGGGCCACCATTGGGCCACCATTGGGCCACCATTGTTCCTGTTCCCAAGAAAGGTAACTGAGCTAAACGACTACCGCCACGTAGCACTCACTTCCGTCATCATGAAGTGCTTTGAGAGACTAGTCAAGGACCATATCACCTCCACCCTACCTGACACCCTAGACCCACTCCAATTTGCTTACCGCCCAAATAGGTCCACAGACGATGCAATCTCAACCACACTGCACACTGCCCTAACCCATCTGGACAAGAGGAATACCTATGTGAGAATGCTGTTCATCGACTACAGCTCGGCATTTAACACCATAGTACCCTCCAAGCTCGTCATCAAGCTCGAGACCCTGGTTCTCGACCCCGCCTTGTGCAACTGGGTACTGGACTTCCTGACGGGCAGCCCCCAGGTGGTGAGGGTAGGCAACAACATCTCCACCCCGCTGATCCTCAACACTGGGGCCCCACAAGGGTGCTTTCTGAGCCCTCTCCTGTACTCCCTGTTCACCCACGACTGCGTGGCCACGCACGCCTCCAACTCAATCATCAAGTTTGCAGACGACACAACAGTGGTAGGCTTGATTACCAACAACGACGAGACGGACTACAGGGAGGAGGTGAGGGCCCTCGGAGTGTGGTGTCAGGAAAATAACCTCACACTTAACATCAACAAAACTAATGAGATTATTGTGGACTTCAGGAAACAGCAGAGGGAACACCCCCCTATCCACATCGATGGAACAGTAGTGGAGAGGGTAGCAAGTTTTAAGTTCCTCAGCATACACATCACAGACAAACTGAATTGGTCCACCCACACAGACAGCATCGTGAAGAAGGCGCAGCAGCGCCTCTTCAACCTCAGGAGGCTGAAGAAATTTGGCTTGTCACCAAAAGCACTCACAAACTTCTACAGATGCACTATCGAGAGCATCCTGGCGGGCTGTATCACCACCTGGTACGGCAACTGCTCCTCCCACAACCGTAAGGCTCTCCAGAGGGTAGTGAGGTCTGCACAACGCATCACCGGGGGCAAACTACCTGCCCTCCAGGACACCTACACCACCCGATGTCACAGGAAGGCCATAAAGATCATCAAGGAGAACAACCACCCGAGCAACTGCATGTTCACCCCGCTATCATCCAGAAGGCGAGGTCAGTACATGTGCATCAAAGCTGGGACCGAGAGACTGAAAAACAGCTTCTATCTCAAGGCCATCAGACTGTTAAACAGCCACCACTAACATTGAGTGGCTGCTGCCAACACACTGACTCAAATCCAGCCACTTTAATAATGGAAATTGATGGGAAATTATGTCAAATATATCACTAGCCACTTTAAACAATGCTACCTAATATAATGGTTACATACCATACATTATTCATCTCATATGTATACGTATATACTGTACTCTATATCATCTACTGCATCTTTATGTAATACATGTATCACTAGCCACTTTAACTATGCCACTTTGTTTACATACTCATCTCATATGTATATACTGTACTCGATACCGTCTACTGTATCTTGCCTATGCCGCTCTGTACCATCACTCATTCATATATCTTTATGTACATATTCTTTATCCCCTTACACTTGTGTGTATAAGACAGTAGTTTTGGAATTGTTAGTTAGATTACTTGTTGGTTATTACTGCATTGTCGGAACTAGAAGCACAAGCATTTCGCTACACTCGCATTAACATCTGCTAACCATGTGTATGTGACAAATAACATTTGATTTGATTTGATTTGGTTACTAGTCCAACACTATAACCACTAGGCTACCTGCTGGTTACTGGCCCAACGCTCTAACCACTAGGCTACCTGCTGGTAACTAGCCCAACGCTCTAACCACTAGGCTACCTGCTGGTTACTGGCCCAACGCTCTAACCACTAGGCTACCTTCCAGAAAGCTAACTAAGTGATTCATTGATGGTAAGAGGGAAAGCGAACTAAGTGATTAATTGATGGTAAGAGGGTAAGCGAACTAAGTGATTAATTGATGGTAAGAGGGAAAGCGAACTAAGTGATTCATTGATGGTAAGAGGGTAAGTGAACTAAGTGATTCATTGATGGTAAGAGGGAAAGCGAACTAAGTGATTAATTGATGGTAAGAGGGTAAGCGAACTAAGTGATTAATTGATGGTAAGAGGGAAAGCGAACTAAGTGATTCATTGATGGTAAGAGGGTAAGCGAACTAAGTGATTCATTGATGGTAAGAGGGTAAGCGAACTAAGTGATTAATTGATGGCTGCCAGCAACAGACTGAAGGTGAAGAGTTTAGAGGGAAATGAGAGACAATACTCTCAGCATGCTTCAGTAGCAGACCAATGTTGGGTAGAAGATATATGAAGCAGATCAAGGAGATGGACCAGATCAGATCAGATCAAGGAGATGGAAAGCCATGTTAATGAACACCACTATGTATACAACAGCTACATCAAATTGGTGTGGTGGCTAATTTCTGTATGTACCAAATGAGGAGAGTTACAAACTTCACACACCAGGCAGAGTTATACTTAAACTACATCTTTAATAATAATATTTGCAATAGCACTTGACTTACAATGATGCACCGTTTCTAATGAACCATTGAAAAGTGACAACACAAAAGTACAAAGATATTTTATAGCCAAGATACACCACTCTCTACAGTACCTACAACAGATACATAGAATGGTCACAAGGTTAAGATTTGTATGAAAGGTATCTACTTCATTGTAAAGACCAGTGTCTAGTCCTCCTACTCCAAACTGGAACCGTCTCTTCCTGGTACGGTATAGCAAAAAAAACATTACCTCATGTTCTCTGTGATTTAAGCACATTTTTTGACAGACTCAGAACGTCCAATTTCGTTGCTGTTTTTCCATGAAGGAATTTTATCACCCAAAGACATCGTAAATCTCCTCTGTCAGTGTTATCTCATAGACGCTCATCCTCAGTAGAACACACACACAATAATTAACATAAAACTATACTCTGTCTTATATAAATAAAATAAAAACATAATACAATATTTATAACATAATCTTGCAATTTTCCACGACATTGGTAAGACACAGGGTATATATATTGATGCGTAGAATTTCACAGTTCAGATTTTAAAACTTAACAGTCTTACAAGGCACAGCGTTTAACCGTGTCATGTGACCTTAACATTTAATGCATCCCCCTTGACACAATCACGATAATAATCATGGCCTCTAAACCTTCCAGTTGCCAGCTGGACCCTATTCCAATTGAACTACTGAAAGAGCTACTTCCTGTGCTTGGCCCTCCTACAGAACGTTGAACATGATACATTTCTCCCTATCACCTGGATATATACCAAGCGATCTAAAAGTGGCAGTAATAAAGCCTATGCTTAAAAAAAAGCCAAACCTTGAACCAAATATATATATATATTTTTTAACTACCGGCCCATATCCAATCTCCTATTCCTCTCAAAAATGCAAGACAAAAATCTGTTGCAGAGCAGCATTTCACTGCCTTCCAAAAGACAAGCAAACACTCCAGTCTGGTTTATTAAGACCCCATTATGACACCATCGATCACCACATTCTTTTGGAGAGATTAGAAACCTTTATTGGTCTACACGGACAAGTTCTGGCCTGGTTTAGATCTTATCTGTTGGAAATATATCCGCTTTTCTCTGTGGATGGTTTGTCCTCTGACAAATCAATGGTAAGTTTCGGTGTTCCTCAAGGTTCCGTTTTAGGACCACTGTTTTCACTATATATTTTCACTATATATTCTACCTTTTGGTGATGTCATTTGGCAACACAATGTCACCTTTCACTGCTATGCAGACGATACCCTGGAAGCCTGTGTATCCAACATAAGGAAGCAGATGGCATCTATTTTTTCCTTTTAATAACCTGTTAAGCCTATAGGGGCGCTATTTCATTATTGGATAAAAAAACGTGCCCGATTTAAGCGCAATATTTTGTCACAAAAAGATGCTCGACTATGCATAGAATTGACAGCTTTGGAAAGAACACAGTCTAACGTTTCCAAAACTGCAAAGATTTTATCTGTGAGTGCCACAGAACTCATTCTACAGGCGAAATCAAGATGAAACGTCAAACAGGAAATGAGCAGAATCTCTGAAGCTCTGTTTTCAAATGTCTCCTTATATGGCTGTGAATGCAGCAAGAACGACCATGTGCTTTCTGTGGTTTCTTCAAGATGTCTGCAGGATTGTGACATATTTGTAGGCATATCATTGGAAGATTGGCCATAAGAGACTACATTTTCCAGGGGTCCGCCCGGTGGCCTTTATCTAAATTTGTGCGTAATCTCCAGTTGCGGTCATTTTGTCCTGGGATTCAGAACGGAACGCACACTTCCACGAAGGATATATCATCGAAGAGATATGTGAAAAACACCTTGAGGATTGGTTCTAAACAACGATTGCCATGTTTCAGTCGATATTATGGAGTTAATTTGGAAAAAAGTTGATTAATTGATAATTGTAATTGATGACTGGATTTTCGTTTTTTTTTGGTAGCCAAACGTGACGCACCAAACGGAGCGATTTCTCCTAAACAAATAATCTTTCAGGAAAAACTGAACATTTGCTATCTAAGAGAGTCTCCTCATTGAAAACATCTGAAGTTCTTCAAAGGTAAATGATTATTTGAATGCTTTTCTGGTTTTGCCTGCTAAATGCTAACGATAATGCTAACGCTAAATGCTACGCTAGCTAGCTACTGTTACACAAATGATTGTGTTCCTATGGTTGAGAAGCATGTTTTGAAAATCTGAGATGACAGTGTTGTTAACAAAAGGCTAAGCTTGAGAGCTAGCATATTTATTTCATTTCATTTGCGATTTTCATGAATAGTTAACGTTGCGTAATGGTAATGAGCTTGAGTCTGTATTCACGATACCGGATCCGGGATGGATAGATCAGAGAGGTTAAACTCAGACAAAACAGAGATGCTAGTTCTACGTCCCAAGAAACGAGGAGATCTGCTGTTTGATGTGACAATGAATCTTGATGATTGTACAGTTGTCTCAAATAAAGCTGTGAAGGACATTGGCGTTACTCTGGACCCTGATCTATCTTTTGCCGAACATATCAAGAATAGTTTAAGGCCAGCATTTTTCCATTTTTGTAATCTTAGTAATCTTAGTAACATTGGACTTTTTTGTCGGTTTAAGATGCAGGCCCCCTTATAGAATATAAATTCTAAGCAAACAGCATGGCTTTCTCCTGTGAAGGGCCATTTTTAGGGAATGATCTGCCTATCCATGTGAGAGACGCAGACTCCGTCTCGAACCTTTACGCAGACTCCGTCTCGAAGTCTTTATTGAAGACTTCTTCAGTAGGTCCTATGATTGAGTGTAGTCTTGCCCAGGGGTGTGAAGGTGAACGGAAAGGCTCTGGAGGTACGAACCATACTTTCTGTCTCTGCCCGGCCAGCTTTCCTATCTCCACTGGGATTCTCTGCCTCTAACCCTATTACGAGGGCTGAGCCACTGGCTTACTAGTGCTCTCCCATGTGTCATGTCATGCCAGCCCCCCCCCCCCCCCCCCCCCCCCGTCTCAGTCTCAGTCTACAGTATCTATGCTGCAACAGTGTATGTCCTGAGGGGCTAGGATCAACCTCTCGTATCTCGTATCTGGTGTAATTCTCCTTTCTCATCTGGTGTGATCTTACATTATACTCCCTCTAATTCTCCCATCTCTCTCTCCCTTACTGGAGGACCTGAGCCATAGGGCCGTATCTCAGGATTACCTGTCCAGATGACTCCTGGCTGTCCCCAGTCCACCTGGTTGCGCTGCTGCTCCAGTTTCAGCTGTTCTGCCTGCTGCTATGGAACCCTGACCTGTTCACTGGACGTGCTGTTTCTACCTTCTCTCCCTCTCCATCACTCCCTCTCGCTGTTGCACCTTCTTCACAACCCTGTCTGTGTGAAGGGACCATTACTGGTTGTCAGTAATGTGCACGCCGAGGAACTTGAATCTTTTGAAAATGCTGCTGCTGGATGTGACTGAAATGGCACCCTATTCAATACAGGACCCTGGTCAAATGTAGTGCACTATATAGGGACTAGGGTGACATTTTGGGATGCATCCCTAGACACCGACAACCACCAGACAACCACCAGATAACAACTACATGACCACTACATAACCAACAGACAACCACCAGAAAACCACTTCAACCTATACCACTCCTCCTCCCCTAACTCTGACCCCTCCTCCCTTCTATACCACTCCTCCTCCCCTAACTCTGACCCCTCCTCCCTTCTATACCACTCCTCCTCCCCTAACTCTGACCCCTCCTCCCTCCTATACCACTCCTCCTCCCCTAACTCTGACCCCCTGGCTCGACATGTTAAGGTAACTGTCTCGACATGTTAAGGTAACTGGCTTGACATGTTAAGGTAACTGGCTCTACATGTTAAGGTAACTGTCTTGACATGTTAAGGTAACTGTCTCTACATGTTAAGGTAACTGGCTCTACATGTTAAGGTAACTGGCTCTACATGTTAAGGTAACTGGCTCTACATGTCAGGGTAACTGTCTCTACATGTTAAGGTAACTGTCTCTACATGTTAAGGTAACTGTCTCGACATGTTAAAGTAACTGTCTCTACATGTTAAGGTAACTGGCTCGACATGTAAAGGTAACTGTCTCGACATGTTAAGGTAACTGGCTCTACATGTTAAGGTAACTGACTCTACATGTTAAGGTGACTGACTACATGTTAAGGTAACTGTTTTTTTCAGCTAATCAACCTCCCCCTTTCTCTCTCTGTCTGTCCGTCCGTCCGTCTGTCTCGGTCTCTCTCTGTCTCCCTGTCTCCCTGTCTCTTTCTCTCTGTCTCTGTCTCTCTCTCTGTCTCTCTTTGTGAGATCTCAGGTCTTGGCAGAAGGAAAGTCTTGTACTTCTTTTCAGTCAGCCAATCCTCTCGCTGCCAATGCTCACTAATCCTCATAACGCTCTCTCAGGCGCTAGGGTTTATGGGATTACTAATGCTAGGCGTGACAGACTGCAACGTGCATGTGTGTGTGTGTGTGTGTGTGTGTGTGTGTGTGTGTGTGTGTGTGTGTGTGTGTGTGTGTGTGTGTGTGTGTGTGTGTGTGTGTGTGTGTGTGTATTTGCATGTGTGTGTGTGTGTGTGTGTGTGTGTGTGTGTTCATGGGTTGCTGGATCATTGTCATCTTCAGGAAAACACGAAAAAGGTAGTGATATCGAACAAATGAAATAGAGAAACACACCCCCATCCCTCCTTCCTGAATTCTTCCTGGTGTCTAGCTAGCAGTACACACCCCATCCCTCAATCCCTCCCTCCTGAACCAGGGATTCAAACCACCTCACTATGTTCCACTGTCCTCTTATCTCCTATGTATCAGTCTGTTCACTTCCACCAACCCCTTGAGTTCTCTTATATTATCCTCTCTCTCATAATGGGGGGGGCATGGCAGGGACTGTGTGATTGTGAATCACACTCTAGGCTGAGTGACCAGTTAGTATACAAACCCAGATATGAATCACACTAGGTTGAGTCACCAGATGCGAATCACACTAGGCTGAGTGGCCAGATGTGAATCACACTAGGCTGAGTGACCAGATATGAATCACACTAGGCTGAGTCACCAGAGGTGAATCACACTAGGCTGAGTGACCAGATGTGAATCACACTAGGCTGAGTGACCAGATATGAATCACACTAGGCTGAGTCACCAGATGTGAATCACACTAGGCTGACTGACCAGATATGAATCACACTAGGCTGAGTCACCAGATGTGAATCACACTAGGCTGAGTGACCAGATGTGAATCACACTAGGCTGAGTGACCAGATGTGAATCACCCTAGGGTGAGTGACCAGATATGAATCACACTAGGCTGAGTGACCAGATATGAATCACACTAGGCTGAGTGACCAGATATGAATCACACTAGGCTGAGTGACCAGATATGAATAACACTAGGCTGAGTGACCAGACATGAATCACACTAGGCTGAGTGACCAGATATGAATACCACTAGGCTGAGTGACCAGATATAAATCACACTAGGCTGAGTGACCAGATATGAATCACACTAGGCTGAGTGACCAGATATGAATCACACTAGGCTGAGTGACCAGATATGAATCACAATAGGCTGAGTGACCAGATATGAATCACACTAGGCTAAATCACCAGATATGAATCACACTAGGCTGAGTGACCAGATATGAATTACACTAGGCTGAGACCTGCTCGTGAAGGACACGAGGAAAGGAGAGAGGGGGTGAGAGAAGGAGAGAATGTGGTGAGGGGGTGAGAGAAGGGGAGAAAGAGGTGAGAGAGGGGGTGAGAGAAGGGGAGGAAGAGGTGAGAGAGGGGGTGAGGTGTCTGATAAACAGCCCGATTGAAAGTGTCTGACCCAATTACAGGCCCTCTCTGCGGCGACCAGATTTCACACCAAATTACGCCAGTCAAACACCCATTACCGAGGACGTTAATGTACTGACCCCATGGAGGAAGAGGAGGAGGAGGAGAAGGAGGAGGAGGGGAACTGAGTCAATGTACTGACCCCATGGAGGAAGAGGAGGAGGAGGAGGAGGGGAACTGAGTTAATGTACTGACCCCATGGAGGAAGAGGAGGAGGAGGAGGGGAACTGAGTTAATGTACTGACCCCATGGAGGAAGAGGAGGAGGAGGACTGAGTTAATGTACTGACCCCATGGAGGAAGAGGAGGAGGAGGAGGGGGAGGAGGAGGGGAACTGAGTCAATGTACTGACCACATGGAGGAAGAGGAGGAGGAGGAGGAGGGGAACTGAGTTAATGTACTGACCCCATGGAGGAAGAGGAGGAGAACTGAGTAAATGTACTGACCCCATGGAGGAAGAGGAGGAGAACTGAGTTGATGTACTGACCCCATGGAGGAAGAGGAGGAGGGGAACTGAGTTAATGTACTGACCCCATGGAGGAAGAGGAGGAGGAGGAGGGGGAGGAGGAGGGGAACTGAGTCAATGTACTGACCCCATGGAGGAAGAGGAGGAGGAGGAGGAGGGGAACTGAGTTAATGTACTGACCCCATGGAGGAAGAGGAGGAGAACTGAGTAAATGTACTGACCCCATGGAGGAAGAGGAGGAGGGGAACTGAGTTAATGTACTGACCCCATGGAGGAAGAGGAGGAGGAGGAGGGGGAGGAGGAGGGGAACTGAGGTAATGTACTGACCCCATGGAGGAAGAGGAGGAGGAGAAGGAGGAGGGGAACTGAGTTAATGTACTGACCCCATGGAGGAAGAGGAGGAGAACTGAGTTAATGTACTGACCCCATGGAGGAAGAGGAGGAGGGGAACTGAGTTAATGTACTGACCCCATGGAGGAAGAGGAGGAGGAGGAGGAGGAGGACTGAGTTAATGTACTGACCCCATGGAGGAAGAGGAGAAGGAGGACTGAGTTAATGTACTGACCCGATGGAGGAAGAGGAGGAGAACTGAGTTAATATACTGACCCCATGGAGGAAGAGGAGGAGAACTGAGTTAATGTACTGACCCCATAGAGGAAGAGGAGGAGGAGGAGGGGGAGGAGGAGCGGAACTGATTTAATGTACTGACCACATGGAGGAAGAGAAGGAGGAGGACTGAGTTAATGTACTGACCCCATGGAGGAAGAGGAGGAGGAGGAGGAGGAGGAGGAGGAAGAGGAGGAGGAGGGGAACTGAGTTAATGTACTGACCCCATGGAAGAAAAGGAGGAGGAGGAGGAGAACTGAGTTAATGTACTGACCCCATGGAGGAAGAGGAGGAGGAGGACTGAGTTAATGTACTGACCCCATGGAGGAAGAGGGGGAGGTGGACTGAGTTAATGTACTGACCCCATGGAGGAAGAGCAGGAGGAGGGGAACTGAGTTAATGTACTGACCTCATGGAGGAAGAGGAGGAGGGGAACTGAGTTAATGTACTGACCCCATTGGGGAAGAGGAGGAGGAGGAGGAGGAGGGGAAGTGAGTTAAAGTACTGACCCCATTGGGGAAGAGGAGGAGGAGGAGGGGAAGTGAGTTAATGTACTGACCCCATGGAGGAAGAAGAGGAGGAGGAGGGGAACTGAGTTAATGTACAGACCCCATGGAGGAAGAGGAGGAGGGGAACTGAGTTAATGTACTGACCCCATTGGGGAAGAGGAGGAGGAGGAGGAGGGGAACTGAGTTAATGTACTGACCCCTTTGGGGAAGAGGAGGAGGAGGAGGAGGGGAAGGCAGTTAATGTACTGACCCCATTGGGAAAGAGGAGGAGGAGGAGGAGGGGAAGGCAGTTAATGTACTGACCCCATTGGGGAAGAGGAGGAGGAGGGGAAGGCAGTTAATGTACTGACCCCATTGGGGAAGAGGAGGAGGAGGAGGAGGGGAAGGCAGTTAATGTACTGACCCCATGGAGGAGGAGGAGGAGGAGGAGGAGGGGAAGGCAGTTAATGTACTGACCCCATGGAGGAAGAGGAGGAGGAGGAGGAGGGGAACTGAGTTAATGTACTGACCCCATGGAGGAAGAGGAGGGGAAGGCAGTTAATGTACTGACCCCATGGAGGAAGAGGAGAAGGAGGAGGAGGGGAACGCAGTTAATGTACTGACCCCATGGAGGAAGAGGAGGAGGAGGAGGAGAGGACTGAGTTAATGTACTGACCCCATGGAGGAAGAGGAGGAGGAGGAGGAGGGGAAGTGAGTCAATGTACTGACCCCATGGAGGAAGAGGAAGAGGAGGAGGAGGAGGAGGAGGGGAAGGCAGTTAATGTACTGACCACATGGAGGAAGAGGAAGAGGAGGAGGAGGAGGAGGGGAAGTGAGTCAATGTACTGACCCCATGGAGGAAGAGGAAGAGGAGGAGGAGGAGGAGGGGAAGGCAGTTAATGTACTGACCCCATTGGGGAAGAGGAGGAGGAGGAGGAGGGGAAGTGAGTTAATGCACTGACCCTATGGAGGAAGAGGAGGAGGAGGAGGAGGGGAAGTGAGTTAATGTACTGACCCCATTGGGGAAGAGGAGGAGGAGGAGGAGGAGGAGGAGGAGGAGGAGGAGGAGGAGGAGGAGGGGAAGTGAGTCAATGTACTGACCCCATGGAGGAAGAGGAAGAGGAGGAGGAGGAGGAGGGGAAGGCAGTGAATGTACTGACCCCATGGAGGAAGAGGAAGAGGAGGAGGAGGAGGAGGAGAAGTGAGTCAATGTACTGACCCCATGGAGGAAGAGGAAGAGGAGGAGGAGGAGGAGGGGAAGGCAGTTAATGTACTGACCCCATTGGGGAAGAGGAGGAGGAGGAGGAGGGGAAGTGAGTTAATGCACTGACCCTATGGAGGAAGAGGAGGAGGAGGAGGAGGGGAAGTGAGTTAATGTACTGACCCCATTGGGGAAGAGGAGGAGGAGGAGGAGGAGGAGGAGGAGGAGGAGGAGGAGGAGGAGGAGGAGGGGAACTGAGTTAATGTACTGACCCCATGGAGGAAGAGGAGGAGGAGGAGGAGGGGAAGGGAGTTCATGTACTGACCCCATGGAGGAAGAGGAGGAGGAGGAGGAGGGGAAGTGAGTTAATGTACAGACCCTATAGAGGAGGAGGAGGAGGGGAAGTGAGTTAATGTACTGACCCCATGGAGGAAGAGGAGGAGGAGGGGAAGGCAGTTAATGTACTGACCCCATGGAGGAAGGGGAGGAGGGGAAGGCAGTTAATGTACTGACCCCATGGAGGAAGAGGAGGAGGGGAAGGCAGTTAATGTACTGACCCCATGGAGGAAGAGGAGGAGGGGAAGGCAGTTAATGTACTGACCCTATAGTGCTTCCTGGGGCCGCTTCGATGCTCCAGACACAGTGCAGGTTATGTTCATATGGAGCTGGGTAACCTGGAGACAGTATTCGACCTGTAGGCTCATCCTTGATGGTTCCCCCACACTCCGCTAGAGAGAGAGAGAGAGAGAGAGAAAGGAGAGAGAGAGAGAAGAGAGGGAGACAGAGACAGAGAGAGAGAGAGAGAAAAGAGATAGGGAGAAAAGAGAGAGAGAGAGAGGAGAGGGAGACAGAGACAGAGAGAGAGAGAGAGAGAGAGAAAGGAGAGAGAGAGAGAAGAGAGGGAGACAGAGACAGAGAGAGAAAGAGAAAGAGAAAGCGTAAGAAAAATAAAAAAAAAAGAGGGAAGGAAATAAGTTAGTGATATTATTTTATTATACTACCCTGAATTCAAGTGCTACTTTTAAGATAAAATCTTATTTATTTTTAGACTTAAAGAAAAATTTAATAAATTAATGTTATTGTATGATTCTTCCATTTCATGTTATAAATTTAGAGGAGAGTGAAGAGACAGTTGGGTGAATGCATATTCAATAGGACTGTGTGCACGTGTTTACGCATTGATCTTGTTTTGGCTGATTTCATGAGGAAAACCAACCAGTGGCAGTGAGATGATGTCTAGTCGCGGGTAGGAGGAGGAGGAGGAGGAGGAGGAGGAGGAGGAGGAGGAGGAGGAGGAGGAGGAGGATTGAACCAGGTGAAAGTGGGCTGAGATTATGCACATTTCCCCCCCATCCATGAAACATCGGATCTCATTAAAAGTTTATCTTTCCCAAACCTAGATGTTATGAAAATAGTGCACTAAGTTTTATAGACTTGACGATTTGCTAAAGTTTTTAAATATTGCCATGTTCAGAAGGAGTGCAAGGGTGAATTGAGTTTGTGCACGCGCACACTTCCCGACTGGAAATATGCAAATAAATGCTACAACGAGCCAATAGGATCTCGCTAGCTAGTGCTTGGCTTTGCCCACTTCCTTGTTCTGTCCACTGCGCTTAATTTGCTTAATTTGTTCGCACTGTAAATAGATGCAGATTCTTGGGTTAGTTAAAAATATATTTTACATTGTATTAGATAACCTGTCCAGCAAGTGAGCTAGTTTAGTAGAGAAATACTTATGTCATGGCAATAAAATACAAATGAATTACTTAAAAATCAATGTGATTTTCTGGATTTCTGTTTTTAGATTCCTTCTCTCACAGTTGAAGTGTACCTATGATAAAAATTACAGACCCCTACAGGCTTTGTAAGTAGGAAAACCTGCAAAATCGGCAGTGTATCAAATACTTGATCTCCCCACTGTATATGTGTGTATTTATATATATATATATATAACTACAAGTACTTAGCAAAGAGGTTGGAAGATGATTCAGGTAATAATGGAATATATTACGTGGTGATTTGTAATATTGATACTTTCTGTTGTTACAGTTTTTCACTTTGAGAATCCTGATGTCAATTT
Organism: Oncorhynchus clarkii lewisi; assembly: GCF_045791955.1. Taxonomy (NCBI): domain Eukaryota; kingdom Metazoa; phylum Chordata; class Actinopteri; order Salmoniformes; family Salmonidae; genus Oncorhynchus; species Oncorhynchus clarkii. Next base: position 3,285,385 of record NC_092178.1, read on the forward strand.
TTCTAAACTTTCAAAATGCAATTTTTTTCTAAACTCTGGAAACTTTTTTCCAATTGCTTTGTAGACAAAACACGTTCATGGAACTAAAATCACCTGTTCAAAATGTTAAAATGACACAACTTAACATCAAAGTATTACCATTTCAAAATGCAGTTCACACATTACATCTGAGATGACTGTCTATTCATTTCATTACAATGATCTGACTATCAATTGATACAACCGATCAAAATGATAAGTAACTGTTGCGTTCTTTGGTCCTGACGTACATACCTACACGTACGCTACGGTCACAAGACGCAGGCCTCCTAATTGTCCCTAGAATTTTTAAGCAAACAGCTGGAGGCAGGGCTTTCTCCTATAGAGCTCCATTTTTATGGAACGGTCTGCCTACCCATGTGAGAGACGCAAACTCGGTCTCAACCTTTAAGTCTTTACTGAAGACTCATCTCTTCAGTGGGTCATATGATTGAGTGTAGTCTGGCCCAGGAGTGGGAAGGTGAAAGGAAAGGCTCTGGAGCAACGAACCGCCCTTGCTGTCTCTGCCTGGCCGGTTCCCCTCTTTCCACTGGGATTCTCTTTCCTCTATTACAGGGGCTGAGTCACTGGCGCTCTTCCATGCTGTCCCTAGGAGGGGTGCGTCACTTGAGTGGGTTGAGTCACCGATGTGATCTTCCTGTCTGGGTTGGCGCCCCCCCCTTGGGTTGTGCCGTGGCGGAGATCTTTGTGGGCCATACTCGGCCTTGTCTCAGGATGGTAAGTTGGTGGTTGAAGATATCCCTCTAGTGGTGTGGGGGCTGTGCTTTGGCAAAGTGGGTGGGGTTATATCCTTCCTGTTTGGCCCTGTCCGGGGGTGTCATCGGATGGGGCCACAGTGTCTCCTGACCCCTCGTGTCTCAGCCTCCAGTATTTATGCTGCAGTAGTTTATGTGTCGGGGGCTAGGGTCAGTTTGTTATATCTGGAGTACTTCTCCTGTCCTATCCGGTGTCCTGTGTGAATTTAAGTATGCTCTCTCTAATTCTCTCTTTCTCTCTTTCTTTCTCTCTCTCGGATGACCTGAGCCCTAGGACCATGCCTCAGCACAACCTGACATGATCACTCCTTGCTGTCCCCAGTCCACCTGGCCATGCTGCTGCTCCAGTTTCAACTGTTTTGCCTGTGATTATTATTATTTGACCATGCTGGTCATTTATGAACATTTGAACATCTTGGCCATGCTCTGTTATAATCTCCACCCAGCACAGCCAGAAGAGGACTGGCCACCCCACATAGCCTGGTTCCTCTCTAGGTTTCTTCCTAGGTTTTGGCCTTTCTAGGGAGTTTTTCCTAGCCACCATGCTTCTACACCTGTATTGCTTGCTGTTTGGGGTTTTAGGCTGGGTTTCTGTACAGCACTTTGAGATATCAGCTGATGTACGAAGGGCTTTATAAATACATTTGATTTGATTTGACTTGATTTGGTTACTCTTAATGCATAGTTTTATGGAAACTGACAAACAATATTCCATGTTTAGATCATGAAAGTTTCAGGATAACGAGATCCATTGACACCAATTACCGTGGACCATGAACCAATTGGACTACATTATCTATGGATGTAATATTTCATCATCATTCTTTATCAGACATTGTCTCTATGGTCCCATGCACCACTTTTCCTGACCGTGTTTTCAGATTTGACATTACTGTACACTCACTTTATTAGGTACACCTATCTAGTACTGGGTAGGACCCCCTTTTGCCTCCACAACAGTCTGAATTATTCACGGTGTTGTACGTTAAGAGATGCCCTTCTGCACACCACTGTTTTAAATGGCTGTTTTTTGAGAATTTCTGTTAGCTTGAATGAGTCTGGACCTTCTCCTCTGACCTCTCTCATTAACAAGGTGGTTTTGCCCACAGAACTGCCGCTCACTGAATGTGTTTTGTTTATCGCACCATTCTCTGTGAATTCTAGAGACTGTAGTCTCTATCCCAGGAAGGCAGCTGTTTCTGAGATGCTGGAATCACCATGTGTGGCATCAACAATCATACCACGGTTAAAGTTGCTTAGATTACGCATCTTGCCTGTTCTAATGTTTGGTCGAACAACAACTAAAGCTCTCTATTCTATATATTGAGTTGCAGGCAGCCACATGATTCGCTGTTTGAAGGAGCAAGCTTTTGCATTAACATGCATGTGTACCTAATAAAGTGGCCGGTGAGTGCATATGTATTCAGGCCCTTGCAATTGCTTTTCCAATACTGCCAACTCGTTAATGATGAATTATTTCACATTGTGGTACGAGTATATAGTGAAATGAGTGGTATCCACCTACAACAACATAGAGATAACATGGAGCTGGCTGGTGATCCAGGTCACAATAGAGGTCAAGCAGTGGGAGGAGGAAGACGAGGAAGACGTGGTGGTCAAAGGAATGGCAGGGGACAAGCACCCCTTCTGAGAGGTGGTCGTGGGCCTCGTTTGAGAGGTGTAGGGGGAACGTGGTAGAGGACAAGGCCACGGACCAAGCACCCTTTCTGAGAGGTGGTCGTGGGCCTCGTTTGAGAGGTGTAGGGGGAACGTGGTAGAGGACAAGGCCACGGACCAAGCACCCCTTCTGAGAGGTGGTTGTGGGCCTCGTTTGAGAGGTGTAGGGGGAACGTGGTAGAGGACAAGGCCACGGACCAAGCACCCCTTCTGAGAGGTGGTTGTGGGCCTCGTTTGAGAGGTGTAGGGGGAACGTGGTAGAGGACAAGGCCACGGACCAAGACAGCGGAAGCCACAGCAAAGAGCGTCCAATGAAATCCGAGCAATTGTTGTAGACCATGTCGTAAATCATGGCACGACAATGACTGAGGCAGCAACAATGATTCAACCAAATCTCAGAGGATCAACCGTGGCCTAAATCATCAGAACTTTCCGCAATGAGAACCGGTAAGTCTTCAGCGTGCACTAAACATTAGGCTACTCTCAACTGTCAAATGACTGTATACTGCATGACAATGTGTACCACAGAGTAGGTGATGTGACTAAATGTGTTCTTACTGTAATTTTCCTTGCAGAATTGAGACTTGGCCAAAGAGGTGAGGCAGAGGCAACATTCTGACTGACCAACAAGAGCAGGATGTGGTCAATTTGGTTCGGGCCAGAGATGGTATTCACCTTACAGAAATTCGGCAGCACATCCTGGACAATGACGACATGTTGAACAATGTGGAAACCATAAGATTGCCGACTATTGCACGCATGCTGAAAAGGCACCGGGTGTCTCTAGAACAGCTATACCGTGGGCCTTCTGAAAGAAATGCATCCAGAGTGAAGCAACTGAGGACTGAGTATGTTCAGGTATGTTCAGTTTCAAGATGCCTGTTGTGAAAAATCCCCCCAAAATTCTACATCGCTTTAATCAGTAATTCTCCAAAATGCATTTTTAGAGCGTGATGGAGCTGGATGCTGACGAAAAGCATCACAAATCCCTCTTTTTGGATGAGGCAGGCTTCAACCTGGCCAAGACAAGGAGGAGAGGTCGGAATTTCATTGGCCAGCGGGCAACCATCCAAGAACTCGGACAACAACATCACCGTGTGTGTGGCTATATCGGAAGATGGTGTGGTTGGATGCAGACCACGTATTGGATCATATAATGCAGCTCTCCTTGTAACCTTAATGAGCTAAATCAGGTCTGTAGAGCTGATGGCGTGACCTATGTCATTGTGTGGGATAATGTCAGGTTCCACCATGGTCGAATGGTGCTAGCAAGGTTTCAGGCCCATCCACAATTTACCACCCTGTACTTACCCCCATACTCTCCTTTCCTTAACCTGATTGAGGAATTTTTCTCCACATGGAGGTGGAAGGTATATGATAGGCGTTCTCACTAACAAGCCACCCTTCTCCAGGCCATGGATGACACATGCAATGACATCACGGCAGACCAGTGTCAGGCCTGGACTCGCCCGAAGAGTCTTCCCAAGATGTTTGGCTAATGAAAACATCCATTGTGATGTGGATGAGAACCTGTGGCCAAATCCACAAAACAGGGTTGATGGAAATATAGAAGTACAGTAATCAATCTTTTGTTTTGCTTTTTAAAGTAAGCAGTGATGTTTTACAGTAAGCCAGGTGAGGAGAACTGCAGTGATGTTTTACAGTAAGCCAGGTGAGGAACACTGCAGTGATGTTTTACAGTAAGCCAGGTGAGGAACACTGCAGTGATGTTTTACAGTAAGCCAGGTGAGGAGAACTGCAGTGATGTTTTACAGTAAGCCAGGTGAGGAACACTGCAGTGATGTTTTACAGTAAGCCAGGTGAGGAGAACTGCAGTGATGTTTTACAGTAAGCCAGGTGAGGAACACTGCAGTGATGTTTTACAGTAAGCCAGGTGAGGAACACTGCAGTGATGTTTTACAGTAAGCCAGGTGAGGAACACTGCAGTGATGTTTTACAGTAAGCCAGGTGAGGAACCTGCAGTGATGTTTTACAGTAAGCCAGGTGAGGAACACTGCAGTGATGTTTTACAGTAAGCCAGGTGAGGAACACTGCAGTGATGTTTTACAGTAAGCCAGGTGAGGAACACTGCAGTGTTGTTTTACAGTAAGCCAGGTGACAATAAATGTAATTTTGTTCAATGATTCCACTGTGTCTGTCGTATTCTCTCTCCTAGTCCTTTTACAGTGATGTATTTATGTGTAGTAGCATAATGAAACATGTATCACATATTTTGTACTACAATATTTAATGATTGTACGAACAACTACACAGTGAAACTATCGGTATCTTGTGTGTGGGTGATCTAAATGAATGTTCCCATGGTATTTCATGATAAATTAGTTATTTGAACCAATGATTCTGCAGGTGCAAGGTTTCTTTAAAGATATGAATGCACAATGCAATGTTTTGAATATTGGACAGCCTGTGTTACAAGTGATGACTGTTTTGAGTTTGGTGTCTAGAGTTTTGAAAAATGACCACAAGATTCTGAAATTAGTGCCAAAGGGATTGTAAAAAACTGTAATATTGCTGCTAGGTTTGAGGTAATTTATCCTGTTGTATGCTGGGAAATGAAGGGGAATGGCAGGCTTGTCATGTTTTAAGACACAAATCACATGTTGTCAGGTTAGGATGTTTAGGGGTGTGTGCACGTGCGTGTGAGTGTGCACGTGGACATGTGCATGTGTGTGTGTGAATGTGTTTGTTTGGATGTAAGGGGTAGTTGAAGTGACGGTTCTAGTTTCACGGCTCAATAAGCAGTGAATCCTTCAGAGCCCTGAGTTTAAACACGATAATACATGAACAACCTTTTCACACACACACACACACACACACACACACACACACACACACACACACACACACACTATCTTGTTGATAAATTGGAAAAAGCATATGCAGTATCTCTAACTAAGCCGGGTCTGAAGTGACAACGAGAGACAAACCAACAGAAACACACCCACACAGACACAAAGAAACACACACAGACACACAGAGACACACAGACACAGTCATGAGGAGACAGACCAGCAGATAAACCCAGGTATTATGTAGCCATGAGGAGACAGACCACCAGATATACCCTGGTATTATGTAGCTGAGGAGGCAGACCACCAGATATACCCTGGTATTATGTAGCTGAGGAGGCAGACCACCAGATATACCCTGGTATTATGTAGTCATGAGGAGACAGACCACCAGATATACCCTGGTATCATGTAGTCATGAGGAGGCAGACCACCAGATATACCCTGGTATTATGTAGTCATGAGGAGGCAGACCACCAGATATACCCTGGTATTATGTAGTCATGAGGAGACAGACCACCAGATATACCCTGGTATTATGCAGCTGAGGAGGCACACCACCAGATATACCCTGGTATTATGCAGCTGAGGAGACAGACCACCAGATATACCCTGGTATTATGTTGCTGAGGAGATAGACCACCAGATATACCCTGGTATTATGTAGTCACGAGGAGACAGACCACCAGATAACCCTGGTATTATGTAGTCATGAGGAGACAGACCACCAGATATACCATGGTATTATGTAGTCATGAGGAGACAGACCACCAGATATACCCTGGTATTATGTAGTCATGAGGAGACAGACCACCAGATATACCCTGGTATTATGTAGTCATGAGGAGACAGACCACCAGATATACCCTGGTATTATGTAGCTGAGGAGATAGACCACCAGATATACCCTGGTATTATGTAGCTGAGGAGATATACCACCAGATATATCCTGGTATTATGTAGCTGAGGAGATAGACCACCAGACATACCCTGGTATTATGTAGTCATGAGGAGACAGACCACCAGATATACCCTGGTATTATGTAGTCATGAGGAGACAGACCACCAGATATACCCTGGTATTATGTAGTCATGAGGAGAATGACCACCAGACATACCCTGGTATTATGTAGTCATGAGGAGACAGACCACCAGATATACCCTGGTATTATGTAGTCATGAGGAGAATGACCACCAGATATACCCTGGTATTATGGAGACATACCACCAGATATACCCTGGTATTATGTAGCTGAGGAGGCAGACCACCAGCTATACCCTGGTATTATGTAGTCATGAGGAGACAGACCACCAGATATACCCTGGTATTATGTAGCTGAGGAGATAGACCACCAGACATACCCTGGTATTATGTAGTCATGAGGAGACAGACCACCAGATATACCCTGGTATTATGTAGTCATGAGGAGACAGACCACCTGATATACCCTGGTATTATGCAGCTGAGGAGACAGACCACCAGATATACCCTGGTATTATGTAGTCATGAGGAGACAGACCACCAGGTATACCCTGGTATTATGTAGTCATGAGGAGACAGACCACCAGATATATCCTGGTATTATGTAGTCATGAGGAGACAGACCACCTGATATACCCTGGTATTATGCAGCTGAGGAGACAGACCACCAGATATACCCTGGTATTATGTAGTCATGAGGAGACAGACCACCAGATATACCCTGGTATTATGTAGTCATGAGGAGACAGACCACCAGATATACCCTGGTATTATGTAGACAGACCACCAGATATACCCTGGTATTATGTAGACAGACCACCTGATATACCCTGGTATTATGTAGTCATGAGGAGAATGACCACCAGACATACCCTGGTATTATGTAGTCATGAGGAGACAGACCACCAGATATACCCTGGTATTATGTAGTCATGAGGAGACAGACCACCAGGTATACCCTGGTATTATGTAGTCATGAGGAGAAAGACCACCAGATATATCCTGGTATTATGTTGTCATGAGGAGACAGACCACCAGATATACCGTGGTATTATGTAGTCATGAGGAGACAGACCACCAGATATACCCTGGTATTATGTAGACAGACCACCAGATATACCCTGGTATTATGTAGACAGACCACCAGATATACCCTGGTATTATGTAGTCATGAGGAGACAGACCACCAGATATACCCTGGTATTATGTAGACAGACCACCTGATATATCCTGGTATTATGTAGACAGACCAACATATATAATCTGGTATTATGTAGACAGACCACCAGATATACCCTGGTATTATGTAGACAGACCACCAGATATACCCTGGTATTATGTAGACAGACCACCAGATATACCCTGGTATTATGCAGCTGAGGAGACAGACCACCAGATATACCCTGGTATTATGCAGCTGAGGAGGCAGACCACCAGATATACCCTGGTATTATGTAGTCAGGAGGAGACAGACCACCAGGTATACCCTGGTATTATGTAGTCATGAGGAGACAGACCACCAGATATACCCTGGTATTATGTAGACAGACCACCAGATATACCCTGGTATTAAGCAGCTGAGGAGACAGACCACCAGATATACCCTGGTATTATGTAGACAGACCACCAGATATACCCTGGTATTAAGCAGCTGAGGAGACAGACCACCAGATATACCCTGGTATTATGTAGACAGACCACCAGATATACCCTGGTATTATGTAGACAGACCACCAGATATACCCTGGTATTATGTAGACAGACCACCAGATATACCCTGGTATTATGGAGACAGACCACCAGATATACCCTGGTATTAAGCAGCTGAGTTATTCACGTTCTAGACATTTGTGATAAAACATTCACGTTTCCAAATTTTTGTGGATTAGGAAAATATTAAATCAACGTTCAATCAAACATAAACAAAATGTAATATACAATGTTTAATGGGAAGTTTGCAAGAACATTTCTGTTCATCAGTTGACAGGACTGATGTAGGTCGCCTGACGTCCTAACTACCACACCTTGTTACTGAGCCAATCAAGGTCATGATTGGTGAACCACTCATCCATTCATAGTTAAATAGTGAAGACATCAAAACTATGAAAAAACACATATGGAATCATGTAGTATCCCCCAAAAACAGTGTTAATTAAACAAACCAGAATATATTTTATAGTTGAGATTCTTCAGAATTATTCTTTAAACTGATAAAACTTTTCCAAGTTGCTAGGTGTAGGCAAGGCCATATGCAAAATAGGTAACCTGGGAAATTCCTAACTAGTTTTAATGAGAGAGGAGAATGGAGTAGGATGGTGCCCTTAACTTCTCTAGGGTAGGGGGCAGCATTTGGAATTGTGGATGAAAAGCCCAAATTAAACTGCCTTCTACTCAGGCCCAGAAGATAGGATATGCATAAAATAATTGGTAGATTTGGATAGAAAAACCTCTACAGTTTCCAAAACTGTTAAAATAGTGTCTGTGAGTATAACAGAACTGATTTTGCAGGAGAAAACCTGAGAAAAATACAAACAGGAAGTAGGATTTTGTTGTTGTAAATTTCTATTCAATGGCATTGAAGTATCCATTGATTTAGGACTCAAAATGCAGTTCCTATGCCTTCCACTAGATGTCAACAGTCTTTAGAAATGGTTCAAGGCTTGTATTCTGAAAAATAAGGGAGTAAGAGCAGTCTCAATGAGTGAACCCTGCCGTGTCACAGAGCTTTTTCATGCGCACGACCGAGAGAGTTCCTTTCCCGTTTACCTTTTATATTGACAACGTTATTGTCCGGTTTAAATATTATAGATTATTTAGGCTAAAAACAACCTGAGGATTGAATATAAACATCGTTTGACATGTTTCTATGAACCTTACGGATACAGATTTAGATTTTTTTGTCTGCCTGTTGTGACTGCGTTTGAGCCTGCGGATTACTGAAGAAAACGTGCAAACAAAACAGGTATTTGGATATAAAGAGAGACTTTATCGAACAAAAGGAACATTTATTGAATAAATTAATGTCTTCTGAGTGCAAACATATGAAGATCATCAAAGGTAAGTGATTCATTTTATCTCTATTTCTGACTTGTGAATCTCTTTTACTTGGCTGGTTACTGTTTGTAATGATTTGTTTGCTGGGAGATGTTCTAAAATAATTGCATGGTATGCTTTCGCCGTAAAGCATTTTTGAAATCTGACACCGTGGTTGGATTTACAAGAAGTTAATCTTTAAACCTATGTAAAATAGTTGTATCTTTTCTGAATTTTTATAATGACTATTTCTGTATTTGAATTTGGTGCTCTGCAATCTCACTGGATGTTGGCCAGGTGGGACGCTAGTGTCCCACATACCCTAGAGAGGTTAAATACTGATCTTAGGTCAGATGGTAGCCTTAAAACTTAAGTCAGTTTTCTGGTTGCCCACCCATAATGGAAGAGTATGTGCTTTTCTGATCACTTGCACACACACACAGACACACAGATATATAAACTCACCGACACATAAGGGCAGGGGGCTATCCCAGGCTCTCCTCTCCCCCCTTAAACAGGTCAGGATCTGGGGTCCCTTCAAGGTGTATCCTGGGTCACAGCTATAACACACGGTGCTGCCAGCGAAGTGACCCTTATCTTCTCTCTTATAACCAAACTGAGGAACACCCGGGTCCTCACACTTCAACAGCTCAAAACCTGCAGGACGGAGGGATAAAGAGAGAAGACGGAGGGATAGAGAGAGAAGACGGGGAGATAAAGAGAGAAGAAGGAGGGATGGAGAGAGAAGGCGGATGGATAGAGAGAGAAGATGGAGGGATAAAGAGAGAAGAAGGAGGGATGGAGAGAGAAGGCGGAGGGATAGAGAGAGAAGACGGGGGGATAAAGCGAGAAGAAGGAGGGATGGAGAGAAGGCGGAGGGATGGAGAGAGAAGACGGGGAGATAAAGAGAGAAGACGGAGGGATAAAGAGAGAAGAAGGAGGGATGGAGAGAGAAGACGGGGAGATAAAGAGAGAAGACGGAGGGATAGAGAGAGAAGGAGGGATGGAGAGAGAAGACGGAGGGATAAAGAGAGAAGAAGGAGGGATGGAGAGAGAAGGCGGAGGGATGGAGAGAGAAGACAGAGTGATAAAGAGAGAGGACGGAGGGATAGAGAGAGAGGACGGAGGGATAGAGAGATAAGAAGGAGGGATGGAGAGAGAAGGCGGAGGGATGGAGAGAGAAGAAGGAGGGATGGAGAGAGAAGGCGGAGGGATGGAGAGAGAAGACAGAGTGATAAAGAGAGAGGACGGAGGGATAGAGAGAGAGGACGGAGGGATAGAGAGATAAGAAGGAGGGATGGAGTGAGAAGGCGGAGGGATGGAGAGAGAAGACAGAGGGATAGAGAGAGAAGACGGAGGGATAGAGAGAGAAGACGGAGGGATAGAGAGAGAAGACGGAGGGATAAAGAGAGAAGACGGAGGGATAGAGAGAGAAGACGGAGGGATAGAGAGAGAAGACGGAGGGATATAGAGAGAAGACGGAGGGATAGAGAGAGAGGACGGAGGGATAGAGAGAGAAGATGGAGGGATAGAGAGAGAAGACGGAGGGATATAGAGAGAAGACGGAGGGATAAGGGACATGAGGAGATGGATGGAAGGTGGGGCAGAGAAACAAAAGGGTTTGAGCTATAGAATATATAACGGCTCAGCTATTCCGCTTCATAGTATTCATACTGCACCATACTCTACACCTGCTATTGCTTTGGACACTGCCTATTATTGGTCTACACCGGAGGGCAAGGACTATGTTACTCACTGGTAAAGTGCAGCTCAAAGCCCTTGCTGGTGTTGTCTGCGTTACTGACGAACTCCAGCCACATGGAGCTGGAAGTAGAGTTGAGAGTGTTTTCCTGCAGCTCAGTCCCAGAGAAAACACCCAACAGACGAGCCTGGTTACTATTGCCATCAAACACCTACAGAGAGAGATGGGGAGACAAAGAGAGAGAGAGCGAGAATGAGAGAGAATGAGAGAGATAGAACCATCTTCAGTTGTCTCTTTCCACAGCCATTAAACTCTGTAACTCATTTAAAGTCATCATTGTACTCATGGTGAAATGCCTGAGCGGTTTCCTTCCTCTCCAGCAACTGATTGAGGAAGGACGCCTGTATCTTTGCACTATGCTCAAAAGGGTTATTTAATGCCTGATTTTTTTATTTACCCATCTACTGTACCAATAGGTGCCCTTCTTTTGTGAACTGTAGAAAACCTTCCTGGTCTTTGTGGTTGGATCTGTGCTTCAAATTCACTGTTTGACTTGGGACGTTACAGATAATTGATGGTATGTTTGGGGTACAGAGATGGGGTAGTAATTTAAAAACTATTATGGCACACAGAGTGACTCCATGCAACTAATTATAAACACATGTTTAAATGCTGAATTTATTTAAGTTTGTCATAACAAAATCATTGAAAACGTATTGACTAAGACATTTCAGCTTCTAATTTTTAATACATTTGTGAACAGTTCTAAAAACATAATTCCACTTTGACGTTATGGGGGAATGTGCGTAGGCCCGTGACACAACATCTCAATGTAAACCATCTGGAATACTGTAACACAACAACATGTAAACCATCTGGAATACTGTAACACAACAACATGTAGACCATCTGGAATACTGTAACACAACAACATGTAAACCATCTGGAATACTGTAACACAACAACATGTAGACCATCTGGAATACTGTAACACAACAACATGTAGACCATCTGGAATACTGTAACACAACAACATGTAAACCATCTGGAATACTGTAACACAACAACATGTAAACCATCTGGAATACTGTATCACAACAACATGTAGACCATCTGGAATACTGTAACACAACAACATGTAAACCATCTGGAATACTGTAACACAACAACATGTAAACCATCTGGAATACTGTAACACAACAACATGTAGACCATCTGGAATACTGTAACACAACAACATGTAAACCATCTGGAATACTGTAACACAACAACATGTAAACCATCTGGAATACTGTAACACAACAACATGTAGACCATCTGGAATACTGTAACACAACAACATGTAAACCATCTAATACTGTAACACAACAACATGTAAACCATCTGGAATACTGTAACACAACAACATGTAAACCATCTGGAATACTGTAACACAACAACATGTAAACCATCTGGAATACTGTAACACAACAACATGTAGACCATCTGGAATACTGTAACACAACAACATGTAGACCATCTGGAATACTGTAACACAAGAACATGTAAACCATCTGGAACACTGTAACACAAGAACATGTGGAAAAAGTCAAGGGGTGTCAATACTTTCTGAAGGTACTGTATCCTGTATCTAAATGAAAGAAACCACCTCCCTCCCTCCCTCCCTCCCTCCCTCCCTCCCTCCCTCCAATCTATCCCTCCCTCCAATCCCTCCAATCCCTCCAATCCCTCCCTCCCTCCAATCTATCCCTCCCTCCTCCCTCACTCCAATCTATCCCTCCCTCCCTCCCTCCAATCTATTCCTCCCTCCAGTCCCTCCCTCCCTCCCTCCCTCCCTCCAATCTATTCCTCCCTCCCTCCCTCTCTCCAATCTATTCCTCCCTCCTTCCCTCCAATCTATTCCTCCCTCCCTCCCTCCAATCTATCCCTCCCTCCCTCCCTCCAATCTATCCCTCCCTCCTCCCTCACTCCAATGTATCCCTCCCTCCCTCACTCCAATCTATCCCTCCTTCCCTCCCTCCCTCCAATCTATCCCTCCCTCCAATCTCACTCACTCCCTCCCTCCCACAAACATACCCTAAGAGGTTTCCGCACTAAGATTATGCCATATGTGAGCATGCAAACAAATACACACACACACACACACACACACGCTCTTTGCCCCCCTCACTTTGAGCATGTCATCGTCCTCCAGTCTGAAGTCTCGTGCTCGGAGCTGGATGCCTTTGCCTGGCTGGGTCTGTATAGAGTAGATACACTCGTGGTGGTTCCCATAGTAACCTGGGTAGTTAGGAGACAGCAGCACTCCCTGCATGCCAGTCACTGAGGATCCACACTCAGCTAGAAGAGAGAGAGAGAGAGAGAGAGAGAAGGAAGAGAGGGAGAGAGAGAGAGAGAGAGAGAGAAGGAAGAGAGAGAGAGAGAGAGAGAGAGAGAGAGAAAGGGGTCACACATCACAATCATCCAGCATATGTACTTAAACCTGCTTCTACGGAGACATGCAGGGGGGGGGGGGGATAATGTAGGAGAGACGAGAACTGACGACCTCTGACTGGATGGAGGTCAACGTATCTGTGACCCTTTCTACACATTTACAGTCTTTTGGTCTGTCAAATTGAAACACAAATAGAAACTCACTACGGACAGAAAACCACTCGAATCCATAAAAAGGACAACTGAAAACCGTTCAGCCAGCCGTCAACTCATATTCATGTAGTTGCCTGACCCAGTTTCTCCCAAACATAGAAAAAGCAGAAGACCAGATAACAGAAAATAAAAATACGAATTCAACTGGAATGTCAAAATTTCAACGTTTAGACAAATTACTTTCTAAAGTTGGTCCCTGCCAGCCATTTTATACTATAATTAGAATACATCTGGCCTCTAACATACACTATATAAATATACAGCAGTATGTGGACACCGTGCAATCTCCATAGACAAACATGGGCAGTAGAATGACCTTACTGAAGCACTCAGTGACTTTTGACGTGACACCGTCATAGCATGCCTCCTTTCTAACAAGTCAGTTTGTCAAATGTCTGCCCTGCTAGAGCTGCCCCCCGGTCAACTGTAAGTGCTGTTGTTGTGAAGTTGAAACGTCTAGGAGCAACAACGGCTCAGCCGCGAAGTGGTAGGCAACACAAGCTCAAAGAACGGGACCACTGAGTGCTGAAGCGTGTAAAAAGTACAAATTGTCTGTCCTCGGTTGCAACTACCGAGTTCCAAACTGCCTCTGGAAGCCACTTCAGCACAATAACTGTTCGTCGGGAGTTTCATGAAATGGGTTTCCGTGGCCGAGCAGTGGCACACAAGCCTAAGATCACCATGTGCAATGCCAAACGTTGGCTGTGGTGTAAGGCTCGCTGCCATTGGACTCTGGAGCAGTGGAAACGCGTTCTCTGGAGTGATGAATCACTCTTCATCACCTGGCAGTCTGATGGATGAATCTGGGTTTTGGTGGATGCCAGGAGAACGTTACCTGCCCGAATACATAGTGCAAACTGTAAAGTTTGGCGGAGGAGGAATAATGGTCTGGGGCTGTTTATCATGGTTCAGACTAGGCCCCTTAGTTCCTGTGAATGGAAATCTTAACGCTACAGCATACAACGATATTCTAGACGATTCTGTGCTCCCAACTTTGTGGCAATAGTTTGGGGAAGGCCCTTTCCTGTTTCTGCATGACAACACCAAGAGGACATCTCGTGGAAAGTCTTCCCAGAAGAATGGAGGCTGTTATAGCAGCAAAGGGGGGACCGACTCCATATTAATGCCCACGATATTGTAATGAGATGTTCAACCAGCCCGGTGTCCACATACTTTTGGTAATGTAGTATATTTCTCTATTTCATTGTAACAGTTTTATGCTGTTTTCCTCTTTTTATGATTCCACCTGCTCTCCTTAGTTAGTTCTGCAAACGTTATAGTTAAATTCTATTAATTACGAGGGGCTCATTTTAACACTACCACCACTGCTGACTATCATTCCTCCCGTCTAATAAGGAACTGATTTAGAATGGGACGCCAGGTGGGTGGATTTAATTATCAAGTAGAAAAGGAAAAACCAGCAGTTCTCTGGACCTCGTCGGGTAAGATTTGAATATCTGCCTTACTCAAAAAATCTGCAGGTTTTTTTTGTGACAGGATTTTTGTAGAACTCACTCATTCTAACCATTTAATCCACTCTCTATAACTCCATATTCCACTCTCTATATCTCTATAATCCACTCTCTATATCTCCATAATCCACTCTCTATATCTCCATAATCCACTCTCTATATCTCCATAATCCACTCTCTATATATCCGTAATCCACTCTCTATACCACCATAATCCACTCTCTATATCTCTATAATCCACTCTCTATATATCCTTAATCCACTCTCTATACCACCATAATCCACTCTCTGTATCACCATAATCCACTCTCTGTATCACCATAATCCACTCTCTATATCACCATAATCCAGTCTCTATATCACCATAATCCAGTCTCTATATCTCCATAATCCAGTCTCTATATCTCCATAATCCAGTCTCTATATCTCCATAATCCAGTCTCTATATCTCCATAATCCAGTCTCTATATCACCATAATCCACTCTCTATATCTCCATAATCCAGTCTCTATATCTCCATAATCCAGTCTCTATATCTCCATAATCCAGTCTCTATATCTCCATAATCCAGTCTCTATATCTCCATAATCCAGTCTCTATATCTCCATAATCCAGTCTCTATATCTCCATAATCCATTCTCTATATCTCCATAATCCAGTCTCTATATCTCCATAATCCAGTCTCTATATCTCCATAATCCAGTCTCTATATATCCGTAATCCAGTCTCTATATCTCCATAATCCACTCTCTATATCTCCATAATCCAGTCTCTATATATCCGTAATCCACTCTCTATATCTCCATAATCCAGTCTCTATATCTCCATAATCCAGTCTCTATATCTCCATAATCCATTCTCTATATCTCCATAATCCAGTCTCTATATCTCCATAATCCAGTCTCTATATATCCGTAATCCAGTCTCTATATCTCCATAATCCAGCTGGATGTGTAGTACTCTCTGGTGCAGTATGGGACATGTTGTTGAAGGGGAAGTGTATGATAGTGTGTATCAGGAGTAGGTGGCGGTATATAAAGTTGTATTGAAGGTTGTGGGAGTGTTTTCCAGGACAGTCTTCTGGATGGATGTAAGTGAAGACGAGGTGGGTATAAATTGATGTACAGTACATGACTGCGCGAGGTGTCGATGAGGTGAGGTTCGTGGGGACGGGGGGGGGGGTGAACAAAGCCAAATTAAATCATGTGACCACCTACCAACACACCTTGGCAGAGGGGAGCTCCACACCCTCCTCCGCCCACCAAGACACGTCACCCTCGCCGGCCCCTCCAGACGGTAACCAGGGAAACAGGAGAAGATGAGCGCGTCCCCCACCCCAAACTGTAACCCCTTACGGGTACTGTAGGGAGGAACTCCCGGGTCTTCACATGGTTCCAGGTCATACTCTGGAAGAGGAGAGGAGAAAGGGATGATTTCATTAGTGAGGATACCCATAATACATTGCAATAGGATTTCTTCTAGTGGATCCATGATCACCAAAACAGTCAGCCGTCGATATACAGTGAGCTCCAAAAGTATTGGGACAGTGATTTGTTGTTGTTGTTGTTTTGGATCTGTACTCCAGCACTTTGGATTTTGACACGGCTGACTGTCAACTTTAATTTGAGTGTAAATTCATCCATATCAGGTGAACCGTTAAGAAATGAAAGCTATTTTTCTACATAGTCCCCCCATTTTAGGAGACTAAATGTATTGGAACAAATTCACTTATATGTGTATTAAAGTAGTAAAAAGTTCGGTATATGGTCCTGTATTCTTAGCACGCAATGATTACATCAAGCTTGTGACTTTACAAACTTGTTGGATTCATTTGCTGTTTGTTTTGGTTGTTTTTCAGATTATATTGTGCCCCAATAGAAATTAATGGAAAAATAACGTATTGTGTCATTTTGGAGTCACTTTTACTGTAAATAAGAATAGAATATGTTTCTAAACACTTCTACGTTAATGTGGATGCTATCATGTTTAGGGAAGGTCCTGCATGAATCGTGAATAATGATGAGTTAAAAAGTTACAGACCAACAAATATCATACCCCCAAGACATGCTAACCTCTCCCTATTACAATAACAGGGGAGGTTAGCATTTTATATCATACCCCCAAGACATGCTAACCTCTCACCATTACAATAACAGGGGAGGTTAGCATTTTATATCATACCCCCAAGACATGCTAACCTCTCACCATTACAATAACAGGGGAGGTTAGCATTTTATATCATACCCCCAAGACATGCTAACCTCTCACCATTACAATAACAGGGGAGGTTAGTGTTTTATATCATACCCCCAAGACATGCTAACCTCTCACCATTACAATAACAGGGGAGGTTAGCATTTTATATCATACCCCCAAAACATGCTAACCTCTCACCATTACAATAACAGGGGAGGTTAGTGTTTTATATCATACCCCCATGACATGCTAACCTCTCACCATTACAATAACAGGGGAGGTTAGCATTTTATATCATACCCCCAAGACCTGCTAACCTCTCACCATTACAATCACAAGGGAGGTTAGCATTTTATATCATACCCCCAAGACATGCTAACCTCTCACCATTACAATAACAGGGGAGGTTAGCATTTTATATCATACCCCCAAGACATGCTAACCTCTCACCATTACAATAACAGGGGAGGTTAGTGTTTTATATCATACCCCCATGACATGGTAACCTCTCACCATTACAATAACAGGGAGGTTAGTGTTTTTTGGTGGGTATTATATTTGTGTGTCTGTACATTTCACACTCATAATTATTCACGATTCATTCAGGATTATCCATAATCCTGGTAGCTTCCACATTAACGTATGAGTGTTTTAGAAACATATTCTGTAACACTTTACTTGACACCCTATGTCATAACACCTTATCACATGGTCATAACACCTCACATAATATGCCATAACAGCTGACATTAACGTGTCATAATATGGTCATAACAGCTGACATTAACGTTTCATAACCTGTTATAATAGGGTCATAACAGCTGACATTAACCTGTCATAATATGGTCATAACAGCTGACATTAACGTTTCATAACCTGTTATAATAGGGTCATAACAGCTGACATTAACGTGTCATAACCTGTTATAATAGGGTCATAACAGCTGACATTAACCTGTCATAATATGGTCATAACAGCTGACATTAACGTTTCATAACCTGTTATAATAGGGTCATAACAGCTGATATTAACCTGTCATAACCTGTTATAATAGGGTCATAACAGCTGACATTAACCTGTCATAATATGGTCATAACAGCTGACATTAACCTGTCATAACCTGTTATAATAGGGTCATAACAGCTGACATTAACCTGTTATAATAGGGTCATAACAGCTGACATTAACCTGTTATAATAGGGTCATAACAGCTGACATTAACCTGTCATAACCTGTTATAATAGGGTCATAACAGCTGACATTAACCTGTCATAATATGGTCATAACAGCTGACATTAACGTTTCATAACCTGTTATATAAGGGACATAACAGCTGACATTAACCTGTCATAATATGGTCATAACAGCTGACAGTAACGTTTCATAACCTGTCATAATATGGTCGGCATAACCATGAAACAATATGTCATATCAGCTGACATTAACTTGATCGGAGGGCCGTCAGCTCTCCTCGCCTCTCCTCTCCTCTAACTGTCATAACCTGTTATAATAGGTTCATAACAGTTGACATTAACTTGTCACCTGTTATAATAGGGTCATAACATGTTATGACACATTTAGACCTGTTGTGACATACTGTATATTGTGTTATTTTAAGGCTGGTTATGACTGATGACTGGGATGAATGTAGGAGCAGATTTCAGGAGCAGGACAAGACACCCTCTATTAGACTGATGACTGGGATGAATGTAGGAGCAGATTTCAGGAGCAGGACACCCTCTATTAGACTGATGACTGGGATGAATGTTGGAGCAGATTTCAGGAGCAGGACAAGACACCCTCTATTAGACTGATGACTGGGATGAATGTAGGAGCAGATTTCAGGAGCAGGACACCCTCTATTAGACTGATGACTGATTAAAGGACATGATATGACTATCTGCCTAATATGATTACGATGGTCGAAATGCTTCTTGACATTGGCATGAAGTATATTTTCTATTAGTTATTTAAAATATGACGAACAAAATACTGTAAAGAATTCATTACAACAACAACAAAACAAACTTTCAAACGAAAGGAAACTTCTTGGTGAAAAAACTAATTTGAATAAATGTGGGTTGTGACACTCTTATGTAGGTGTTATAACCAGCCATAAAATAACACACTATATGTCACAACAGGTGTAAATATATGGGTCAAGGCAGTGTTATAACAGTGTTACGACCATATTATGGTGGGTTATGTCAGCCGTTATGACATATTATGACATGGTTATAACAAGTTATGTCAGCCGTTATGACATGGTTATAACAAGTTATGTCAGCCGTTATGACATGGTTATAACAAGTTATGTCATCCGTTATGACATGGTTATAACAAGTTATGTCATCCGTTATGACATGGTTATGACATGGTTATAACAAGTTATGTCAGCCGTTATGACATGGTTATAACAAGTTATGTCAGCCATTATGACATGGTTATAACAAGTTATGTCATCCGTTATGACATGGTTATGACATGGTTATAACAAGTTATGTCAAGTTATGTCAGCCGTTATGACATGGTTATAACAAGTTGTGTCAGCCGTTATGACATGGTTATAACAAGTTATGTCATCCGTTATGACATGGTTATAACAAGTTATGTCATCGTTATGAGATGGTTATAACATGGTTATAACAAGTTGTGTCAGCCGTTATGACATGGTTATAACAAGTTATGTCAGCCGTTATGAGATGGTTATAACATGGTTATAACAAGTTGTGTCAGCCGTTATGAGATGGTTATAACATGGTTATAACAAGTTGTGTCAGCCGTTATGACATGGTTATAACAAGTTATGTCAGCCGTTATGACATGTTTATAACAAGTTATGTCAGCCGTTATGACATGGTTATAACAAGTTATGTCAGTCGTTATGACACTGGGTGTCAAGTGTTACTACACATTCTGTTCTTATTTACAATAAAAGTGACTCCAAAATGACACAATACATTATCTTCCGTTAATTTCTATTGGGCACAAAATAATCTGAAGCACAACCAAAACAAACTGTAGATGCATCCAACAAGGTATTTTTTTTTTTTAAGTCACAAGTGTGACGTAATCATTGTGCGCCTGAGTACGGAGCCAAAACAACAACAACTAAAAATTGTCACTGTCCCAATATTTTTGGGGAGGTCACTGTAGCTCAGTTTCAAATGGTTGCCTGTCTTCTCATCTGGCTCAATGAAACTAGCCTGGTACCAGAACATCGTTTCAATGTGGTCAACTCAAATGGCCATTGTGGCATGACAACAACAACAACCACAAGACACAAAAAATAAACAGGTCTGGGAACAGGATAGTTTCGTCTTCCTTCTAGACGGATAGGGAGGCACACAAATACACACAGATACTCATATGTGTTTTTGGTGGATCTACAAATGCATTACATCATACAATAGGTTATTCTCTCAGTAGTATCCACATATTCCTCTGTAAATCTTCATAGCTCTATTTCATGGTCCTTCGAGGCATTATTCTTGTGATTGAAAGTTCCCGTTCAATCACAAGCAGAGGATGACCCAACCCCTACCTGAGAAGGTGATGTTGAATCCCTCGTAGGAGACTGAGAAGTCTGAGAGGAAGCGAATCTGAGCGGTGTAGTTCCCATACAGGCCTGCACTGAGGGTGGGGGGCAGTGTTGAGCCAGTTAGTCTCCACAGGGGCTCGGGGAAGCTGCCGTTCTCTGTCACCAACAGGTGGTCATGGGGAGACTCTAGGTGGAATGTATGGAAGGTGAACTGGACACCTGGTGGGGCAAGAGAGAGAAAACAGAAGAGGAGTCAGCTACACTCTTCCTGGTGGGCATGAGAGAGAGAGAGAGCGGGAGATAGAGCAGGAGAAGAGTAAGCTTGGATCATGTGTTTGTACAGCTGAATCTGATGGTTTCGAACACTTGATGGAACCTTTCAGACGACAAATACAGTAGAACCTATTTTAGGGTTGGCTTGGCTGTATCAAATACAGTAGAACCTGTTTTAGGGTTGGCTTGGCTGTTTCAAATACAGTAGAACCTATTTTAGGGTTGGCTTGGCTGTATCAAATACAGTAGAACCTATTTTAGGGTTGGCTTGGCTGTATCAAATACAGTATAACCTATTTTAGGGTTGGCTTGGCTGTATCAAATACAGTAGAACCTATTTTAGGGTTGGCTAGGCTGTATCAAATACAGTAGAACCTATTTTAGGGTTGGCTTGGCTGTATCAAACATAGTATAACCTATTTTAGGGTTGGCTTGGCTGTATCAAATACAGTAGAACCTATTTTAGGGTTGGCTTGGCTGTTTCAAATACAATATAACCTATTGATCGGCAAAACCGGCCGGCGAGTGATTTTATGCATGCAGTGCCTTGCGAAAGTATTCGGCACCCTTGAACTTTGCGACCTTTTGCCACATTTCAGGCTTCAAACATAAAGATATAAAACTGTATTTTTTTGTGAAGAATCAACAACAAGTGGGACACAATCATGAAGTGGAACGACATTTATTGGATATTTCAAACTTTTTTAACAAATCAAAAACTGAAAAATTGGGCGTGCAAAATTATTCAGCCCCTTTACTTTCAGTGCAGCAAACCCTCTCCAGAAGTTCAGTGAGGATCTCTGAATGATCCAATGTTGACCTAGATGACTAATGATGATAAATACAATCCACCTGTGTGTAATCAAGTCTCCGTATAAATGCACCTGCACTGTGATAGTCTCAGAGGTCCGTTAAAAGCGCAGAGAGCATCATGAAGAACAAGGTACACACCAGGCAGGTCCGAGATACTGTTGTGAAGAAGTTTAAAGCCGGATTTGGATAAAAAAAGATTTCCCAAGCTTTAAACATCCCAAGGAGCACTGTGCATGCGATAATATTGAAATGGAAGGAGTATCAGACCACTGCAAATCTACCAAGACCTGGCCGTCCCTCTAAACTTTCAGCTCATACAAGGAGAAGACTGATCAGAGATGCAGCCAAGAGGCCCATGATCACTCTGGATGAACTGCAGAGATCTACAGCTGAGGTGGGAGACTCTGTCCATAGGACAACAATCAGTATATTGCACAAATCTGGCCTTTATGGAAGAGTGGCAAGAAGAAAGCCATTTCTTAAAGATATCCATAAAAAGTGTCGTTTAAAGTTTGCCACAAGCCACCTGGGAGACACACCAAACATGTGGAAGAAGGTGCTCTGGTCAGATGAAACCAAAATTGAACTTTTTGGCAACAATGCAAAACGTTATGTTTGGCGTAAAAGCAACACAGCTGAACACACCATCCCCACTGTCAAACATGGTGGTGGCAACATCGGCATGGTGGTGGCAACATCGGCGGCAACATCGGCATACACACCACAGACAAACTGAATTGGTCCACTCACACAGACAGCATCGTGAAGAAGGCGCAGCAGCGCCTCTTCAACCTCAGGAGGCTGAAGAAATTCGGCTTGTCACCAAAAGCACTCACAAACTTCTACAGATGCACAATCGAGAGCATCCTGGCGGGCTGTATCACCGCCTGGTATGGCAACTGCACCGCCCTCAACCGTAAGGCTCTCCAGAGGGTAGTGAGGTCTGCACAACGCATCACCGGGGGCAAACTACCTGCCCTCCAGGACACCTACACCACCCGATGTCACAGGAAGGCCATAAAGATCATCAAGGACATCAACCACCCGAGCCACTGCCTGTTCACCCCGCTATCATCCAGAAGGCGAGGTCAGTACAGGTGCATCAAAGCTGGGACCGAGAGACTGAAAAACAGCTTCTATCTCAAGGCCATCAGACTGTTAAACAGCCACCACTAACACTGAGTGGCTGCTGCCAACACACTGACACAACTCCAGCCACTTTAATAATGGGAATTGATGGGAAATGATGTAAATATATCACTAGCCACTTTAAACAATGCTACCTTATATAAATGTTACTTACCCTACATTATTCATCTCATACGCATACGTATATACTGTACTCTATATCATCGACGGTATCCTTATGTAATACATGTATCACTAGCCACTTTATACTATACTATGCCACTTTGTTTACATACTCATCTCATTTGTACATACTGTACCCGATACCATCTACTGTATCTTGCCTATGCTGCTCTGTACCATCACTCATTCATATATCCTTATGTACATATTCTTTATCCCCTTACACTGTGTACAAGACAGTAGTTTTGGAATTGTTAGTTAGATTACTTGTTATTACTGCATTGTCGGAACTAGAAGCACAAGCATTTCGCTACACTCGCATTAACATCTGCTAACCATGTGTATGTGACAAATAACATTTGATTTGATTTGATTTGATCATGGTTTGGGCCTGCTTTTCTTCAGCAGGGACAGGGAAGATGGTTAAAATTGATGGGAAGATGGATGGAGCCAAATACAGGACCATTCTGGAAGAAAACCTGATGGAGTCTGCAAAAGACCTGAGACTGGGACGGAGATTTGTCTTCCAACAAGACAAACAAGTTAGGGGGGGTATACAGAAGACAGCCCTATTTGGTAAAAGACCAAGTCCATATTACGTCAACAACAGCTCAAATAAGCAAAGAGAAATGACAGTCCATCATTACTTTAAGACATGAAGGTCAGTCAATCTGGAAAACTCCAAGAACTTTGAAAGTTTCTTCAAGTGCAGTCACAAAAACCATCAAGCGCTGTGATGAAACTGGCTCTCATGAGGACCACCACAAGAAAGGAAGACCCAGAGTTACCTCTGCTGCAGAGAATAAGTTCATTAGAGTTACCTGGCTCTCATGAGGACCACCACAGGAAAGGAAGACCCAGAGTTACCTCTGCTGCAGAGGATAAGTTCATTAGAGTTACGTGGTTCTCATGAGGACCACCACAGGAAAGGAAGACCCAGAGTTACCTCTGCTGCAGAGGATAAGTTCATTAGAGTTACCTGGCTCTCATGAGGACCACCACAGGAAAGGAAGACCCAGAGTTACCTCTGCTGCAGAGGATACGTTCATTAGAGTTACCTGGCTCTCATGAGGACCACCACAGGAAAGGAAGACCCAGAGTTACCTCTGCTGCAGAGGATAAGTTCATTAGAGTTAACTGGCTCTCATGAGGACCGCCACAGAAAAGGAAGACCCAGAGTTACCTCTGCTGCAGAGGATAAGTTCATTAGAGTTAACTGGCTCTCATGAGGACCACCACAGGAAAGGAAGACCCAGAGTTACCTCTGCTGCAGAGGATACGTTCATTAGAGTTAACTGTCTCTCATGAGGACCACCACAGGAAAGGAAGACCCAGAGTTACCTCTGCTGCAGAGGATAAGTTCATTAGAGTTAACTGGCTCTCATGAGGACCACCACAGGAAATGAAGACCCAGAGTTACCTCTGCTGCAGAGGATACGTTCATTAGAGTTAACTGTCTCTCATGAGGACCACCACAGGAAAGGAAGACCCAGAGTTACCTCTGCTGCAGAGGATAAGTTCATTAGAGTTACCAGTCTCAGAAATTGCAGCCCAAATAAATGCTTCACAGAGTTCAAGTAACAGTCAGTCACATTTCAACATCAACTGTTCAGAGGAGACTGCGTGAATCAGGCCTTCATGGTGGAATTGCTGCAAAGAAACCACTACTAAAGGACACCAATAATCAGAAGAGATTTGCTTGGGCCAAGAAACACGATCAATGGACATTAAACCGGTAGAAATCTGTCCTTTGGTCTGATGAGTGCAAATTTGTGATATCTGGTTCCAACCGCCTTATCTTTGTGAGATGCAGAGTAGGTGAACGGATTATCTCTGCATGTGTGGTTCCCACCGTGAAGCATGGAGGAGGAGGTGTGACAGTGTGCAGGTTCTTTGCTGGTGACACTGTCTGTGATTTATTTAGAATTCAAGGCACACATAACCAGCATGGCTACCACAGCATTCTGCAGCGATACGCCATCCCATCTGGTTTGCGCTTAGTGGGGCTATCATTTGTTTTTCAACAGGACAATGACCCAACACACCTCCATGCTGCTGGGGCGGCAGGTAGCCTAGTGGTCGGAGCGTTGGACTAGTAACCGAAAGGTTGCAAGATCAAATCCCCGAGCTGACAAGGTAAAAATATATCGTTCTGCCCCTGAACAAGGTTAACCCACTGTTCCATTGAACATAATAATTTGTTCTTAACTGACTTGCCTGGTAAAATAATCATTTGACCAAGAAGCAGAGTGAAGTAACTTTTTTCGTTACCTCATGATTCCATATGTGTTTTTTCATAGTTGTGATGTCTTCACTATTATTCTACAATGTAGAAAATAGTAAAAAATAAAGAAAAACCCTTGAATGAGTAGGTGTGTCCAAACTTTAGTACCAGTCAAAAGTTTGGATAAACCTACTATTTGTATATATTTTTGTACTATTTGGGCAACCAAGGGGGGTTGGGCAACCAAGATACTTTATGAAGAGGAAACCAAGATACTTTATGAAGAGGAAACCAAGATACTTTATGAAGAGGAAACCAAGATACTTTATGAAGAGGAAACCAAGATACTTTATGAAGAGGAAACCAAGATACTTTATGAAGAGGAAACCAAGATACTTTATGAAGAGGAAACCAAGATACTTTATGAAGAGGAAACCAAGATACTTTATGAAGAGGTAACCAAGATACTTTATGAAGAGGAAACCAAGATACTTTATGAAGAGGAAACCAAGATACTTTATGAAGAGGAAACCAAGATACTTTATGAAGAGGAAACCAAGATACTTTATGAAGAGGAAACCAAGATACTTTATGAAGAGGAAACCAAGATACTTGATGAAGGGGAAACCAAGATACTTTATGAAGAGGTAACCAAGATACTTTATGAAGAGGAAACCAAGATACTTTATGAAGAGGCAACCAAGATACTTTCTGAAGAGGAAACCAAGACACTTTATGAAGAGGAAACCAAGGTACTTTATGAAGAGGTAACCAATATATTTTATGAAGAGGTAATAACTCCAATAGTGATGTGACTGAGCGGTTGGGTATCAGCGGTGCAGGGATGTACCAGAATTCTTTAAAGGGCCTGATAAGTGAAATGACAATGCCAGTGAAATTGAATTAGACTGAAAGCATGTAGACAGGAGTGGCCCTGCTCACCTTTCCCGTGGGATGACTCTATCATCCAGGTGCAGTTGAGGTTGTGAGGATAGAAGTCAGGAAACCCAGGGGAGAGGATGGTACCGGTGTTACCCTGAATATAACCTCCACACAAAGCTGCAGAGAGAGGGAGGGAGGGAGGAGAGGGAGGGAGGCATAAAGAGAGGAGGGTTAGAGAGAGAGAGAGAGCGAAAGAGAGAGGGACAGAGAGGGAAAGAGAGAGAGAGAGAGCGAGAGAGAGCGAGAAGATGGAGAGAGAGAAATAAAGAGAGAGAGACAGAGAGAGAGAGAGAGATAAGAGGGAGAGAGAGACAGAGAGACAGAGAGAGAGAGACAGAGAGAGAGAGAGAGAGACAGTAATGGTAGATACTAGAACTACACTTAATGAAATGTCCCCAGGTTTCACCATGCACTACAATGCAGTTTACTAGCAGTGCCCTTCTGAAGGACACATACAGAGAGGTGGATATCATCAATATCATTATACAGGAGGAAGAAAATCAATACTGGCCTTAAATATAAAAGCCTTTACAGTGAAATAGGAAGGAGAGTCATAGATAAAAATATTTTACGGAGAAAAAAAAAGAGATGAACATTTTAGAGGGTAGGAAACATCTAGAAAGACTTGTCTAGTTGCCAAATACTCATAGAATATAGTGAATATAGTAAATATAGTGAATAAAGAAGTCTCATAAAGAAGTATTGCGAAAATGCTGTCGATTTGAGGATACATTCGGACACTACATAGCAGGGCCCTGAACACTGATCTAGGGTTTGCTTCAAGATTCCCCGCAATGGTTAAAGTTAGATATTAGGAAGTCATAAGATTGTCCTATTATCCTAGCTTTACTGTATGATAAGGGCAACTTCCACCTAGAGCGAAAATGGGCGCCATTTTGTGAACAGAATTCAGAATCGGGCCGTACCATCACAGCTGGGCAGGGGTCGACTCCACTGGTAGTTTGGTTCACACTCCAGGGGTTCCGGGTCGCTGAGGGAGTACCCCGCGTCACAGCTGAACGTTACCAAGGCACCCACGTAGAAGTCGTTGCCATGGCGTTGGCCGTTGACGGGGATGCCAGGGTCGACACAGTGATCTGACTGTAGCTGTAGAGCTGAGGAGGAAAACACACGTGGGTTATTATACACACACACACTCACACTCACACACACACACACACACACACACCTCTTCCCTACGCCACAATACAACATCCATACTAATTGTGTCTGTCATTCTGTATTTCAGGTGAAACACCTATCTCAAATGGACCAGTGTGACATGCTAAAAGGCATTCATTCAGGAGCATGACACACTAAGGCTGTACACCAAATGGCACACTGTTCTCTACTCTAAAGAGGACCGCAATGGAAATAAGTTCCAGACTTTAATGTGTGTTATTCTCCATGATTTACCTCGTGTGCGTGCACGTATGGCTTTTTCAAGTTGTATGTGTGCTTGTTTTTCTTTTAAATGTTCGAATGAATAAACTAAACTAAACTACTTTTGACCGGGGTCGATACGGAGAAGGGTGCCATTTGGGACGCATCCTAAAACTCTTGCACAACTTCCTGTCAGTTTTAGTTTTGAATACAGGTACCAACTAAAAGGGATCTCTCCCACACACATACCTGTCCCTGTTTCTGTCTGAGTGGTGCAGTAGCCATGGTGACTTATTCAAGCCAAGCAGAGAGAGATGGTGTGACTAAGGGTTACTAAGGGTTACTAAGGGTTACCAAGGGTTACTAAGGTGAGTCAGGTAAAGCAGAGAGGGTGGTGTGACTAAGGGTTACTAAGGGTTACTAAGGGTTACTAAGGTGAGTCAGGTAAAGCAGAGAGAGATGGTGTGACTAAGGGTTACTAAGGGTTACTAAGGGTTACTAAGGTGAGTCAGGTAAAGCAGAGAGGGTGGTGTGACTAAGGGTTACTAAGGGTTACTAAGGGTTACCAAGGGTTACTAAGGGTTACCAAGGGTTACTAAGGGTTACTAAGGGTTACTAAGGTGAGTCAGGTAAAGCAGAGAGAGATGGTGTGACTAAGGGTTACTAAGGGTTACTAAGGGTTACTAAGGTGAGTCAGGTAAAGCAGAGAGGGTGGTGTGACTAAGGGTTACTAAGGGTTACCAAGGGTTACTAAGGGTTACCAAGGGTTACTAAGGGTTACCAAGGGTTACTAAGGGTTACCAAGGGTTACTAAGGGTTACTAAGGGTTACCAAGGGTTACTAAGGGTTACCAAGGGTTACTAAGGGTTACTAAGGGTTACTAAGGGTTACTAAGGGTTACTAAGGTGAGTCAGGTAAAGCAGAGAGGGTGGTGTGACTAAGGGTTACTAAGGGTTACTAAGGGTTACCAAGGGTTACCAAGGGTTACTAAGGGTTACTAAGGGTTACTAAGGGTTACTAAGGGTTACTAACGGTTACTAAGGTGAGTCAGGTAAAGCAGAGAGATGGTGTGACTAAGGGTTACTAAGGGTTACTAAGGGTTACTAAGGGTTACTAAGGTGAGTCAGGTAAAGCAGAGAGGGTGGTGTGACTAAGGGTTACTAAGGGTTACTAAGGGTTACTAAGGGTTACTAAGGTGAGTCAGGTAAAGCAGAGAGGGTGGTGTGACTAAGGGTTACTAAGGGTTACTAAGGGTTACTAAGGTGAGTCAGGTAAAGCAGAGAGGGTGGTGTGACTAAGGGTTACTAAGGGTTACTAAGGTGAGTCAGGTAAAGCAGAGAGGGTGGTGTGACTAAGGGTTACTAAGGGTTACTAAGGTGAGTCAGGTAAAGCAGAGAGGGTGGTGTGACTAAGGGTTACTAAGGGTTACTAAGGTGAGTCAGGTAAAGCAGAGAGAGATGGTGTGACTAAGGGTTACTAAGGGTTACTAAGGTGAGTCAGGTAAAGCAGAGAGAGATGGTGTGACTAAGGGTTACTAAGGGTTACTAAGGGTTACTAAGGTGAGTCAGGTAAAGCAGAGAGAGATGGTGTGACTAAGGGTTACTAAGGGTTACTAAGGGTTACTAAGGTGAGTCAGGTAAAGCAGAGAGGGTGGTGTGACTAAGGGTTACTAAGCGTTACTAAGGTGAGTCAGGTAAAGCAGAGAGGGTGGTGTGACTAAGGGTTACTAAGCGTTACTAAGGTGAGTCAGGTAAAGCAGAGAGAGATGGTGTGACTAAGGGTTACTAAGCGTTACTAAGGTGAGTCAGGTAAAGCAGAGAGAGATGGTGTCATATCAGCTCATTATATCACCTCATTTATATAATATCATTATTATGATTATATGGCATAATAATAGTTCAGTCAGATACCTGACATTATTATAGCTCAGTCAGGGACCTGACATTATTATAGCTCAGTCAGGTACCTGGCATTATTATAGCTCAGTCAGGTACCTGGCATTATTATAGCTCAGTCAGGGACCTGGCATTATTATAGCTCAGTCAGGTACCTGGCATTATTATAGCTCAGTCAGATACCTGGCATTATTATAGCTCAGTCAGATACCTGGCATTATTATAGCTCAGTCAGGGACCTGGCATTATTATAGCTCAGTCAGGGACCTGACATTATTATAGCTCAGTCAGGGACCTGACATTATTATAGCTCAGTCAGGGACCTGGCATTATTATAGCTCAGTCAGGTACCTGGCATTATTATAGCTCAGTCAGGTACCTGGCATTATTATAGCTCAGTCAGGGACCTGACATTATTATAGCTCAGTCAGATACCTGGCATTATTATAGCTCAGTCAGGTACCTGGCATTATTATAGCTCAGTCAGGGACCTGGCATTATTATAGTGGTGGAATAAAAAGACCATATGTGATTCATTTAAAGAAACTTGGTGTATGTCACGCCTCACTACTTCACAGGAGGCATTTAAACTTTGTTTAAAATCAAAATGCTTTTTTTTGGCAGAACATTCCAGAAAAGGTTACTAAGGGTTACTAAGGGTTACTAAATATCACTAAGGGTGACTAAGGGTTACTAAATATTACTAAGGGTTACCAAGGGTTACTAAGGGTTACTACGGGTTACTAAGGGTTACTTAATATTACTAAGGGTTACTAACGGTTACTAAGGGTTACTAAAAATGACTAGGGGTTACTAAGGGTTACTACGGGTTACTAAAGGTAACTATGGGTTACTAAGGGTTACTAAAGGTTATTAAAGGTTACTAAGGGTTACTAAGGTTTACTAAGGTGAGTCAGGTATACTTCAAATCTCACCTTAATGGATGACACTGTTTTTAAAAGTGTTTGTGTGTGTATTCGTGGCCCCATGCGAGAGTGTGTGTGACAGGGTTGTCGTACTGTAAAATCAACCCTGTAATTATTAAATACATGTAAATGATGTGACTTAGAAGTCTGTACAGAGAAAAAGGGAGCCCCAATTGATGATGGTTTTAATATCAGCTCATTAATAACATCTCATTAATATCACCTCATTAATGTCACCTCATTATTATCACCTCATTAATGTCACCTCACTATTATCAGCTCATTAATATCATCTCATTAATATCACCTCATTAATATCACCTCATTCATATCACCTCATTCATATCACCTTATTCATATCAGCTCATTCATATCAGCTCATTAATATCAGCTCATTCATATCAGCTCATTAATATCATCTCATTAATATCACCTCATTCATATCACCTCATTCATATCAGCTCAATCATATCAGCTCATTAATATCAGCTCATTCATATCAGCTCATTATATCACCTCATTTATATAATATCATTATTATGATTATATGGCATAATAATAGTTCAGTCAGATACCTGACATTATTATAGCTCAGTCAGGGACCTGACATTATTATAGCTCAGTCAGGTACCTGGCATTATTATAGCTCAGTCAGGGACCTGGCATTATTATAGCTCAGTCAGATACCTGGCATTATTATAGCTCAGTCAGGGACCTGGCATTATTATAGCTCAGTCAGGGACCTGACATTATTATAGCTCAGTCAGGGACCTGGCATTATTATAGCTCAGTCAGGGACCTGACATTATTATAGCTCAGTCAAGTACATGGCATTATTATAGCTCAGTCAGGGACCTGGCATTATTATAGCTCAGTCAGGGACCTGGCATTATTATAGCTCAGTCAGGGACCTGACATTATTATAGCTCAGTCAAGTACATGGCATTATTATAGCTCAGTCAGGGACCTGGCATTATTATAGCTCAGTCAGGTACCTGGCATTATTATAGCTCAGTCAGGGACCTGACATTATTATAGCTCAGTCAAGTACCTGGCATTATTATAGCTCAGTCAGGGACCTGGCATTATTATAGCTCAGTCAGGTACCTGGCATTATTATAGCTCAGTCAGGGACCTGACATTATTATAGCTCAGTCAGATACCTGGCATTATTATAGCTCAGTCAGGGACCTGGCATTATTATAGCTCAGTCAGGGACCTGGCATTATTATAGCTCAGTCAGGTACCTGGCATTATTATAGCTCAGTCAGGTACCTGGCATTATTATAGCTCAGTCAGGGACCTGACATTATTATAGCTCAGTCAGGTACCTGGCATTATTATAGCTCAGTCAGGGACCTGGCATTATTATAGCTCAGTCAGGGACCTGGCATTATTATAGTGGTGGAATAAAAACACCATATGTGATTCATTTAAAGAAACTTGGTGTATGTCACGCCTCACTACTTCACAGGAGGCATTTAAACTTTGTTTTAAATCAAAATGCTTTTTTTTGGCAGAACATTCCAGAAACCTTCCCGCTAGCCATGATTGGCTGAGATAATGCAGAGAGATGAGTTTGGATTGGACTACCATGAAGCACGCTTCTGTCTATAACATGAGCTGGTCAAAATGTGTAGGTATCCTTTCTAAAAACAGATTTTTTGAAAGATATCATGAAGATCTGCAAAAGTGTTGCTAAGGCTCTCCCCTTCCTGGAGGACCGAGTTTTAAAATCAGTGGAATGCCTTGAGGAAGCAGCAAACTACCTGCCCTCCAGGACACCTACAGCACCCAATGAAACAGGAAGGCGAAAAAGATCTTCCAAGGACATCAACCAAACGAGCCACTGCCTGTTCACCCCGCTATCATAAAGAAGGCAAGGTCAGTACAGATGCATCAAAGCAGGGACCAAGAGACTGAAAAACAGCTACTATCTCAAGGCCATCAGACTGTTAAACAGCCATCAGTAGCACTTTAGAGGCTGCTCCCTATAGGCATAGTCTAGAAATCACTGGCCACTTTAAGGAATGGAAAACTAGTCACTTAACTAATGATTACATTACTCATTTCATATGCATCACTCATTTCATATGTATAGACTGTATTCTGTACTATTCTACGGTATCTAAGTTACTTAATAATGTTTACATATCTGGCATTACTAATATCTCATATGTACACTGTATTCTATACTATTCTACTATATCTTAATCCGTTCCGCTCTGACGTCGCTCGTCCATATGTACAGTAAAGTCGGAAGTTTACATACACCTTAGCCAAATACATTTAAACTCAGTTTTCACATTTCCTGACATTTATTTCCTAGCAAAATTACCTGTCTTAGGTCAGTTAGGATCACCACTTATTTTAAGAATGTGAAATGTCAGAATAATAGTAGAGAGAATGATTTATTTCAGCTTTTATTTCTTTCATCACAATGAGTCAGAAGTTTACATACATTCAATTAGCATTTGGTAGCATTGCCTTTAAATTGTTGAAATTTGGTCAAACTACTCAGGTAGCCTTCCACAAGCTTCCCACAATAAGTTGGGTGAATTTTGGCCCATTCCTTCTGACAGAGCTGGTGTAACTCAGTCAGGTTTGTAGGCCTCCTTGCTCGCTCGCGCTTTTTCAGTTCTGCCCACAAATTTTCTATGGGATTGAGGTCAGGGCTTTGTGATGGCCACTCCAATACTTTGTTGTCCTTAAGCCATTTTGCCACAACTTTGGAAGTATGCTTGGGGTATTGTCAGTTTGGAAGACCCATTTGCGACCAAGCCTTAACTTCCTGACTGATATCTTGAGATGTTGATTCAATATATCCACATAATTTCCCTGCCTCATGATGCCATCTGTTTTGTGAAGGGCACCAGTCCCTCCTGCAGCAAAGCACCCCCACAACATGATGCTGCCACCCCCGTGCTTCACGGTTGGGATGGTGTTCTTTGGCTTGCAAGCCTCCCCTGTTTCCTCCAAACATAACGATGGTCATTATGGCCAAACATAATATAATTTGTTTCATCAGACCAGAGGACTTTTCTCCAAAAAGTACGATCTTTGTCCCCATGTGCAGTTGCAAACCGTAGTCTGACCTTTTGATGGTGGTTTTGGAGCAGTGGCTTCTTCCTTGCTGAGCGGCCTTTCAGGTTATGTCGATATAGGCCTTGTTTTACTGTGGATATAGATACCTTTGTACCTGTTTCCTCCAGCATCTTCACAAGGTCCTTTGCTGTTGTTCACCAAAGTATGTTCATCTCTAGAGACAGAACGTGTCTCCTTCCTGAGTGGTATGACGGCTGCGTGGTCCCATGGTGGTTATACTTGCGTACTATTGTTTGTACAGATGAATGTGGTACCTTCAGGCGTTTGGAAATTGCTCCCAAGGATGAACCAGACTTGTGGAGGTCTACACTTTTTTTTTTGAGGTCTTGGCTGATTTCTTTTGATTTTCCCATGATGTCAAGCAAAGAGGCACTGAGTTTGACGGTACGCCTTGAAATACATCCACAGGTACACCACCAATTGACTGACGTTATGTCAGAAGCTTCTAAAGTCATGACATCATTTTCAGGAATTTTCGAAGTTGTTTAAAGGCACAGTCAACTTAGTGTATGTAAACTTCTGACCCACTGGAATTGTGAATTATAAGTGAAATAATCTGTCTGTAAACAATTGTTGGGAAAATTGCTTGTGTCATGTACAAAGTAGATGTCCTAACTAACTTGCCAAAACTATAGCTTGTTAACAAGAAATTTGTAGAGTGGTTGAAAAACGAGTTTAAATTGCTCCATCCTGTGTATGTAAACTTCCGACGTCAACTGTATATGGTCTTAATTCATTCTTACTTTGATTTGTGTGTGTTAAGTATATGTTTTGTAGTTTGCTAGATATTACTTGTTAGATAATACTGCACTGTCCGAGCTAGAAGCACAAGCATTTCGTTACACCTGCATTAACATCCGCTAATCATGTGACCAATAACATTTGATTTGAGGAGGAAGTCACCTGGAATCCAATTAACAGGCGTGCCTTGTTAAATGTTAATTTGGGGAATTTCTTTCCTGTCCTTAATGCGTTTGAGACAATCAGTTGTATTGCGACAAGGAATGTGTAGATATGCAGAAGATATCCCTATTTGGTAAAAGACCAAGTCCCTATTATGGCAAGAACAGCTGAAATAAGCAAAGAGAAATGACATTCCATCATTACTTTAAGACATGAAGGTCAATTAATATGCAACATTTCAAGAACTTTAAAAGTTTCTTCAAGTGCAGTCACAAAAACCATCAAGCGCTGTGATGAAACGGTCTCTCATGAGGACCGCCACAAGAAAGGAAGACCCAGAGTTACCTCTGCTGCAGATGACAAGTTAATTAGAGTTACCAGCCTTAGAAATTGCAGCCCAACTAAATGCTTCACAGTGTTCAAGTAACAGACACATCTCAACATCAAATTTGAGATTTTTGTTTCCAACCGCCGTGTCTTTGTGAGACGCATTTGAGATGGTTTGGGATGAGCAGCCAACAATTGCTCGCCATATGTGGGAACTTCTTCAAGACTGTTTGAAAACCATTCCAGGTGAAGCTGGTTGAGAGAACGCCAAGAGTGTACAAAGCTGTCATCAATGCAAAGTGTGGCTACATTGAAGAATCTAAAATCTAAAATATATGTATTTGTTTTAACACTTTGTTGGTTACTACATGATTCCATATGTGTTATTTCATAGTTTTGATGTCTTCACTATTATTCTACAATGTAGAAAATAAAGAAAAAGAAGAAAAACCCCTTGTGTCCAAACTTTTGACTGGTACTATACATTATCTGCAGGTTATTTGTAATGGTGGGCTCGGTCAGGTAGGGCAGACAAATCTGGAATATATTTGGTTATACATTTTGTCATTGAGGAAAGGAAGAAATGTAGGGATAATTTGACAGTTTCTCAAATGGTTGTTCTGGAACCATTAGTAGTTATCATCTGTTTGTGGCTAAGATGAGCTAAAAAAAATACAATCACAAAGTCTTACTCTCGTAACGGATGCGGAAGCCGATGTCCGAGTGGCTCTTGTCGGTGGAAAAGAGAAGGAACAGGAAGTTGGAGGTGCTGATGAGGAACTGGGGCACCTGGGTACCCTGGTAACTACCAATCAGAGGCGAGGAGGGGAACCGGCCGTCACGCACTTCCAGCACGTCATAGTTTACCTCAGTACGAAACCTGGGGGAACAACCAATGGGTTAGCAGGAATCTGAGGGAACAACCAATGGGTGAAAAGCAATCTGAGTAGGAACCAAAT